>NW_022436985.1:11592187-11597442 GCF_009761245.1 Sapajus apella | reverse complement strand
CCGTCTCTACTAAAAATACAAAAAATTAGCTGGGCATGGTGGTGCGTGCCTGTAATCCCAGCTACTCAGGAGGCTGAGGCAGGAGAATTGCCTGAACCCAGGAAGCGGAGGTTGCGGTGAGCCGAGATCGCGCCATTGCACTCCAGCCTGGGTAACATGAGTGAAACTCCGTCTCAAAAAAAAAAAAAAAAAAGAGAAAAACTTAAAAATTCAGAAATTTGTAGATATTAATAATAATACTTTTAGACAACCAATGGATCACATAAGAAATCATAAGGGAAATTATAAAATACTACAAGATGAATTAAAATGAAAACACAACACAGCAAAACTTGTATGCCATAGCAAAAGCAACGCTGAGAGAGAAATTTAGGGCTACAAATACTTACGATACAAAAGAGAGAAAGATGTTGAATAACAACGTAACTTTGCACCTTAAGGAACTAGAAAAAGAAGAACATATTAATCTTAAACCCGGCAGATGTAAGAAAATAACCAAGATTTGAGCAGAGACCAACAAAATGGAGAATAGAAAAGCAATAGAGAAAATTGTCAAAGCCTAAAGTTTGTTTTAAAAAGAGTAACAAAATTGACAAATCTTTAGCTGGATTTACTAAGTGAAAGGAGGAAGATTCAAATTACTGAAATCAGAAAGGAAAGTAAAGATATTACTGGGGACATTACTACAAATTCTACAGAAACAAAAAGGAAAATAAGAGATTACTATGATTGACTGTCTGCCAACAAATTGATTAAACGAAATGAAATGGACAGACTCCTAGAAACATAAAACCTACTAATACAGATTCAAGTAAAAAAAACCATAAAGTCTGAATAGACCTGTATCTAGCAAGGAGATTACAACAATAGTCAAAAACACCCTGACGAAGAAAAAGCCTTAGACCTAATGGCTTCACTGGTGAATCCTAGCATTCTACCATATGAAGAAGAAATAATTTCAATTATTTTCAAACTTTCTCTGAAAACTGAATAAGAGGGAACACTTCCAGACTCATTCTATGAGATCAACATTTCCCTGAAACCAAACCAGGCAAAGATACTACAGGAAAATAAAACCACAGACCTATATCTCTGTGAATACTGATGGAAAAATCCTCAACAAAATATTGACAAACTCTTAGCGACAAAACACCAGCAACACATTAAAGGAATTATATACTATGACAAAATGAGATTTATTGCTAGAATGCAAGGACGGTTTAACATACAAAAATTAATCAATATAGTATATCTCATTAACAGAATGGAGAAAAACGTGAATATTTCAATTGATGCAGAAAAAGCATTTGACCAAATTCAACACCCTCTCATGATTAAAAAAAAAACTCAACAAACTAAAAATGGAAGGAAATTATCTCAACTAATAAGTGCCATATATGAAAAACTCATCATGAACATCATAATTGTGAAAGGGCAAAAGATATTCCTCTAACATCAAGGACAAGGCAAGGATGCTCATTTTCACCACTCCTATTCAACAAATTTCTGGGAGTTTCAGCCAGAGAAATGGGGGAAAAAACAGGAAAGAAGGAAATAAAGAAAGGGGATCCAAATGTGAAAGGAAGAAGTACAATTATCTTTGTTCACAGATAATCTGATTTTCTACATAGATAACCCTAAAGGCTACATTTAAAAAACTCTTAGAACTGATAAACAGATTCAGCAAAGCAGCAGGATACAAAGTTAGCACACAAAAATCAATTACATTTCTATATATAATGAACAACTTGAAAAGGAAATTATGAAAACATTTCAAATTATAATAGCATCAGAAAGAATGAAATACTTAGGAATTAACTTAACCAAGAAGGAAAAAGACATGTACAATGAAAACTAAAGAAAAAATATTAAAATGTATTTTTAAAAGGCATAAAAAATAGACATCTCATGTTTATAGATTGCATTTCTTAATACTATTAAGATGTCAATACTAGCCAAAACAATATGCAAACTCAATGCAATCCTTATCAGAATCACATTGCTTTTGCAAAAATAGACAAATACACCTTAAAATTTATATGAAATCTCAAGGAACCTTAGGTAGCCAAAACAATCTTGAAAAAAGAACAAAAAGGAAGGACCCACACTTCCTGATTTCAAAACCTACTACAAAGCTACAATAATCAAAACTGTGTGATGCTAGCATAAAGATCAATGTATAGACCAATGAAATAGAATAGAAACCCCAGAAATAAACCTTTGCATAAAAGTCAATTAATTTTCAGCCAGGATGCCAAGACCATTCAATGGTGAAAAGACAGTCTTTTCAACAAACAGTACAGGGAAAACTGTATATCCACATGCAAACAAATGAAGCTGGACCCTTACTTAACATCAAATGCTAAAGGTAACTAATAATGGATCAAAATCTAAATGTAAGAGCAAAAATGATCAAACTCTTATAGAAAACATAGAACAAATCTTCACAATATTGGATTGTAAATGATTTCTTGGATATAACACAAAATACATAGGCAACAAAAGCAAAAATAGAAAAATTGAACTTCATAAAAATTAAAAACTTTCATGCATCCTCAGACACTGTCAATAGAGTGAAAAGGCAACCTATGGAGTGGGAGAAAATATTTTCATATAATATAGACAAAAAGAGATTCAAATCCAAAATATGTAGAAACTAACACTAAATAACTTTTTAAAAAAATATTCAAGTTATCACCTCACACCCACTGGGATGGCTATCACTTTTAAAAAAACAACCAAACTGTTTATAATAAGGATATAATAGGGAAATAATAAGTGTTGGTGAGGATGTGGAGAAATTGGAACCCTTGTGCACTATTGGTAAAAATGAAAATTAGTACAGCCACCGTGGAAAACAGTAGAGCAGTACCTTAAAAAATTAAAAATAGAATTACCATATAATCCAGCAATTCCATGCCAGTTATATGCCCCAAAGAATTGAAAGCAGGATCTCAAAAACATATTTGTACACCTATGTTCATAGCAGCATTATTCACATTAGCTAAAATATAGAACCAATTCAAGAGTCCATCCATGGATGAATGAATTAGCAAAATGTGCTGTATACATACAATGGAAAACTATTCACCCTTAAAAACGCAGGAAATTCTGATGTGCTACATGGAGGAACCTTGAGGAAATTATGCTAAGTGAAATAAACCTGTCACAAAAAGACAAATATGGTATGATTCTATTTATATAAAGTACCTAAAATTGTCAAATTCATAGAGACAGAAAGCAGAATAGTGGATTCCAGGGCCTGGTAGAGAGCAGAGAATGGGGAGTTAGTGTTTAATGGGTACAGAGTTTCAGTTTTACAAGATGAAAAGAGTTCTGGAGATGGGGGTGGAGACAGTTGCACATGATCAATGTATTTAATATCACTCAACTGTATAATTAAAAACGGTGAAGATGCAATAACAAAGACTTGGAACCAACCCAAATGCCCATCTATGATAGACTGGATAAAGCAAATGTGGCACATAAACACCATGGAATACTATGCAGACATAAAAATGGATGAGGTTATATCCTCTGCAGGGACATGGATGAAGCTGGAAAACATCATTCTCAGCAAACTAACACAAGAACAGAAAACCAAACACTGCATGTTCTCACTCATAAGTAGATGTTGAACAATGAGAACACATGAACACAGGAGGGGAACATCACACACCAGGGCCTCTTGGGGGTGAGGGTCTAGGGCAAGGATAGCATTAGGAGAAATACCTAATGTAGATGACGTGTTGATGGGTATAGCAAACCACCATGGCACATGTATTCCTATGTAACAAACCTTCACATTTTGCACATGTACTCCAGAACTTAAAGTATAATTAATAAACAAATAAAATTAAAATTTAAAAAATTTAAAAATGGTGAATATGGCAAATTTTATGTTCTATATATTTTGCCACAACAGAAAATGTTGAAAAAAATGCGTTTAAGATTTAAATAGCAATTCCATACATAAGAACTTATACTAAAGAAGTAATCAAATTTTTGTGTTTTAATCCATAAGACTGGTCCATAAGAATGTTCACCACAGCATTATTTATAATAAAATAATAGAAACACTAAATGTTCAATAAAAAGAAAGTGAAGTAATTATTGTTAGAAATAGAACATAATTCCATTTAGCTATTTATAAATTATAACATGGATATATGTTCATAATATATTGTAAAGTGGAAAAAACTGGCAACAAAAGAGTATTACAGTATGTTCCTAATCTTTTAAAACAAAATAGATATGAATATAGTCTTAGAAAATATAGATAGAAATACGCACATTAATAACGCTATGCTTTTATGTATGTTTCCTAATGAGAAATACATATTTATATAAGGTGAAATGTTATTACAGTATGTGAAAGAATAATGGATTCAGATATTTTGGACTGAAAGAAAACATAGTATACACCTGAGCAACTTACTTTCATAGAGAAACCAGAGGTCTAAATGGTAAATGGTTAGGAAACTCATAATTTATACATCTCATCCACAAGGCAATAAGGAGTCAGATCTAAATGCCCAAATACTATGCATTAAACACAGACTACATTTCTCACCAAAATTTGGCCAGCAAACACTTGAAACATTTTAGAAATTGCCTCTTGGGAATTGTTTTTTTCTCCCCTAGTTGTTCCTAAAATTCACGTATTTGGGGCCTGAACCTAGATACAAGTATTTCACTTATTTTTCTAAAACATTCTGTACAAAATTATATTAATATAGAGAAACAAGATTTTTTTCTGTCATCCTTATAATTTGTAAAATTAGTTTAAAAATTCTTGAATTGATTCAACATATGCTACCATTTCAGGCTTCACTATCAATCACAAAAACCATTTACACAGGTGAAGTAACCAAACCATTATTTTTGGCCTAGTTATATCTTTTTCTTTAACATTTCTTAATGCATTTTGTCATTATACCTATTGAGTGGCATACAACTCAGCTTCTTGGTTACTGCAGGAAACCCTATGTAGGGCCGGGCGCGGTGGCTCACGCCTGTAATCCCAGCACTTTGGGAGGCCAAGGCGGGTGGATCACGAGGTCAAGAGATCGAGACCATGGTGAAACCCCGTCTCTACTAAAAATACAAAAAAATCAGCTGGGCATGGTGGCGCATGCTTGTAATCCCAGCTACTCAGGAGGCTGAGGCAGGAGAATTGCTTGAACCCAGGAGGCGGAGGTTGCGGTGAGCCGAGATCGCGCCATTGCACTCCAGCCTGGGCAACAAGAGCGAAA
>NW_022436985.1:11582622-11592087 GCF_009761245.1 Sapajus apella | reverse complement strand
AAAAAAAAAAAAAAAAAAAAAAGAAAGAAACGCTATGTAGCACCACCACAGCCATCCTCCAACACACAGAATACTCAGCATGTAACATCCTTGTATTCTCCACATCTTTAATCATTGCTAGGTTCGTATATGTACACGTGTGAGTCATACATGGTCTTTTTTTCTAAGTAGTGACTGGAAAGAAATGATGGTATTTTTTTCCTTAATGATTCCTCATTAATAAGATACCTATTTGTAAAGCATCAAATACAGTATCTCATATACAGTAAACACTATATATGTGCTTATATATATATGTATATAAAATATGATAAGTAAATAACAGTTCACATAACAGAAGATAAATACATATTTATTGCAAGCCTCAAACTAAAAATAGCAATGGAATATTGTCCATGAAATCATTTTGATTTTTATTTAAATTATTTATAAAGAGCAGTAGAATTATTTATATGTATAGTCATGTTTAATATTAACCTTATTTTTAAAAGAAAATTTATTCATATTCTCATCACACTGATTCAATGAATAATTCTATAAATATTTAACAGTATCAATTCTGAGTGAGGCACTATACTGAGGACTTCATGAGCAAAAATGAACAACTCAAAGATAAAAAGCCAAAACTATTACCTTTAAGGAATTCCCATTAGATTAAAATATTGTACATATATAGACTTTTTTTTTTTTTTGAGATGGAGTCTCGCTCTGTCGCCAAGGCTGGAGTGCAGTGGTGCAATTTCAGCTCACTACAATCTCTATATCCTGGGTTCAAGCGATCCTTCTGCCTCAGCCTCCTAAGTAGCTGGAATTACAGGAGCCTGCCACCACACCTGGCTAATTTTTTGTATTTTTAGTAGCGACGGGGTTTCTACTAAAAAACTCTGTCAGCCAGGATGATCTTGATATCCTGACCTCATGATCCACCTGCCTCAGCCTCCAAAAGTACTGGGATTACATGCGTGAGCCACCACAACTGGCCTAGACTTATTTTTAAATCTCATAAGTTCAACATTTTAAATTTTTCTAAAGATGGCCTTTCAAAATATGTTTATTATAACAGATATGGGCATAATCATAAGCCTTAAGCAAGAAAAAGATATAACGCTTTGGGAATTAATTTAAAAGGCAAAATGAAATCTTAATTCCTCTGAACAAGAGTATTATTGCTTTAATTACACATCCTGAAAATTACTAGACCAATAGGGGCTATTAATTAGGTGAAATGTCAACTTGAATCCTGGAGAGGTGCTGAACTTACATGAACAAGTCCATCCCTTAAGTGATGTGGAAAAATCTAACGATATAATGAGCAGAATAAATTCAGAGGTCATTCTAACTCCCAGTCACTTAGCAACTGAATTGTAGTGAAGAGAGCAAGAGGGAAATGATTTGTAAAAATAATTAACCATAAATTCAATAGTAGAGATCACTGAAAAGGAGACTGGAAATGGAAGCAGCTTTACCCAGGGCTTCCAGCCAACTCTTCTTGTAGGGAGGAATTCATCATCACACCAAAGCCCCAGACACAATGTTTACCTCCCTTCCTTTTTATCCATGCATCTCTCTGACTTCTCCACTTTCCTCTTTCTACTGATAAACTTAATGAGCACACACGAAAACCTAAACCCTTTCTCTTTGTCCCCATAGTTTTCTTGGTCTTTCTTTTTTCCCCAAAAGAGATTGAGAGAGTCAGAGATAGAAAGAGAGAATCCCATGGAGTTGGGGGCAGATTTCTCAGACGTGCTCCTTTGTGTATATAATTAGCACATATCCTCTCTTGTACAACCAAATTATTTTTAATTCCAAAGTAAAGCACATTGCTACCAAATTCAGTCACAAGTACAAACATTCATTTCACTTAGCAGCATAAAGGTTTTGTTTTTTGTTTTTGTTTTTGTTTTGGTTGGCCAGTACTACATAAAATAAAGGAAGAAAAGGAGGATATTTGGTATATTTTCCTAGTAAATTCAAATCGCAATCCAATGCTTCAAGCCGAATAAGCTATAAATTCTCACAAGGTCAATGTTTTCTCAATTTATTCTTTTAATCTACTTGCAATGGATATTTTAAAAGAATATTTCTTATAAGCATAACAATATTTCTGGAAATTTGGAAATGTATCTCTTATTGTTTTGAAATAATTAAAAAGGCTATCGAGTAACCCTTAACCTTTTAGAGGAAGGTCATTTATTTAATGATAAGGTCATTATTTAATGATAACATAAATTAATAGACAACTTTAAAGACTTTTTAAAATAATTCAGTCTTTTATAAGAAAAAAGACTGAATATTTTATATTCTTCACGTATAATATCAATATTCTTGCATTCAAATGGCTTTAATATTTGTTAACACAAACCAAAGCAAGTTACAGGTTATGGGCTGGTAAGAAGAGAACAATCATCTATTGAAAACCACCTACAGATAAGTACTTTATATAATAAATTGCTAGCTTTAATATTTTCTTTTCTATAAATTTGCATATGAATTACAATACATTCCCTAATCTTACAACACATAACTGCACACACTTTTGCAAAGCGTATGTTTACAAATTTAATCCACATCCAATTTAAGTAAGTTATGATACATTGAGTTGCATTTACTATTTTAAGATATCAGTTATAAAACTGATTGTAGGAAAAAATTGTAGAAACAAATAAAGACATCTTAATATGGCCCCAAACTAAATAAAATGTTATGTTATATAATCTAAGTTTGGATTAATTTCGCCTGTGATATTTTATGATTAGCTAAAATGTCACAACAACAACAAAAAAAATAAAGTTCAAGTAAAGCATTAAATGGCTGGCCTACAGGGAGCCATCACTTACCGCTTATGAGAGTTACTCATGCCAAATGTGTCATCCAGGGTAAAAAAAGAAACAAAACCAAGGCTGACAATATACTAATTTGACCTCTGCATATTGTGAATTGAGTAATCTGTAACATGAAAAATATAAGACTGATGTAAGAATAATATGATTTCAAGAATATCAAGAGATGACCATGAATTATGCTCATCTCTTTATGAAAATAATAACAGTCTTCATATTTTGTTAACAGATTTAGATGGAGGCAAGAAAGTAGGGGCAATGATGCCATAGGCAGCTCTTCCTTAAATTCTACTTAGTCCTAAAGAATTTCAGAATTTAAATGAAAAGAGAGAGAAACATATTTTATATACACACACACACACACACACACACACACACACACACACATATATATATACACACACACACATATATATGTATTGATTGGCTGGTATTTAGAAGGAAATATGTATTTTTACGTTGAACTTCACTTGTGTTTAGAGTTAGAAAAGAAAGTTCAAAATTTTACAGGTATTTTTAAACAGTAAACACAATAATATTTTAGGTTTCTTCCTGCAGCCTAATATATTTGTATGGCATTTCTATCTAAAATTTTAGCATTTGGATCAAGGCAAAGGACAAATGTCTCTTTTTGGCTTATTTTATCTCAATGATTTCTGTCCCAATCTCTAGGTTCTTTATAACCTTTAAATATGTTCAGTAGATCCAATTATGTCTTAATTGTCCAACAATATAAGGGGGTTTTGAAGGAATGTTTTGAGTAATGACAGAGAATTATTATTTTTATTTTCTGTATCATTTTCCTCTCCAATGAACATATTTGGGTAAGTTCTCCCTTTCCCTAGCTTAAAATGTCACTTAGGCTACTCCACTGCACTAGCCCACAGAGTCTACTGAATAGAAGGGGACTGAGAAGCGCCAATCAGTCGGTACAGACAGACTCCCAAGGAGAGGTCTAGAAATAAAGAAAGTCCAGTGTGAAGCCAGAAAGACAAAATGGAGAAGTGATAACAGGCTCAGATCAAACTAAACAGGAGAAGTGAGGAGGTGTAAATCCTGAGCAATTGCCCCAAGAACGACGCCATCCAGCATGTCCTTGGCTTTTACAGGTCAGTACCTTGATAGGAGTAATTCAAACTGTGAGAGGAAAAAGCCTCGTTAGATGACTACTCTGCTAATTGATCTTATGCAGCAAACAAGGCAGTGTAAAAACTGTAGCAATCAAGCATATTTATAGATAATAAAGGAGGCACATTGATATGGTTTGGATCTGAGTCCCCACCCATATCTCATATTCAAGTGTATTTTTTGTTTTTTTGTTTTTTGTTTTTTTATAAAAACAGGGTCTCACTCTGTCACCAAGGCTGGAATTCAGTGGAGTAACCATGGGTCACTGCAGGCTCAACCTCCCAGACTGAAGCATTCCTCTCACCTCAGCCTCCTGAGTAGCTGGAACTAGAGATGCACACCACCACACCTGGCTGATATTTGTATTTTCTGCAGAGACAGTGTTTCACTATGTTTCCTGGTCTCAAACTCCTGGGTTCAAGGGATCCACCTTCCTCAGCCTCCCTAGGTGCTTACAGGCATAAGCCACTGAACACAGCATCTCATGTTGAATTGTAATCTCTAGTGTTGGAGGTGGGACCTGGTGGGAAGTGATTGGAACATGGGGGTGGATTCTCATGAATGGGTTAGCACCATAGCCTCAGCGCTGTTGTGATGCTGAGTGAGTTCTTGTGAGATCTGATTGTTTAAAAGTGTGTAGTATGTCCCCCTCACTCTCTTGCTCCTCCTCCAGCCATGTAAAACATGCCATCTTCCCCTTCCCCTTCTGCCATGATTGGAAGTTTCCTGAGACCTCCCCAGAAGCCTCACAGATGCCAGCATCATGCTTCCTGTACAGCCTGTGGAGTCGTGAGCCAGTTAAACCTCTTTTCTTTATTAATTACCCAGTCTCAGATATTTCTTTATAGCGATGAAAAACCAAACTAATACACACATTTTTCATATACAGAGGAACATGTCGTATAACACTCAAATCCTCTCTTCTAAACTAAGGCACTAATTTCTCCAAATTCCAGGAGTTTTGCTTGCTGACAGCACACAGCTGTGCTGTTTCCTAAAAATGGCCCTCTGCTAAAAGGGGCTTCCCTGCCCAAGGTTACTCCTCTACCCCAGTGACTGTGCAATGCAAAGTGCAAAGCCTTCACACTGCCTCCACATTTTGCCTTAACTAGGGGCATCCCCATAGGGTCATTGCAACTTTACAGATACCCGTGGGATCAGCTGAGGTCTCTTGCAACTGCATGGCGCCCAAGCAAATACTAACCCTCATAACACAGTACAGGTTGTATTATAGCCTTTGCAGATCAGTTAAAAAAACAAAACAAAAAAACCTTTGTCTTTATGAAGAATCCCAACATAGGTGAGAAGCAGTGTCCAGCCTCTTCCTACTGAAGTGGAAGTCCATTTTGTTCTTGACTGGTCCTTCAGGCCTCCAGAAGATCTGTGCACCCCCTAATGCACTTTTATACACTATAGTTGAAGCCTACTTCTAAATATTATTCCACCTTCTCCAGGAGCACAGGAATTTAATCACACTGATGACATCTTCCTCCAAGGAGAGTCAGTCTACACGCTTATTCAGGACATGCAAACATTCACAGATGAGTTCACAAAGAGAAAATGGGCATTGCCCCACACACAGTACAAGGCCTCATCACCTTGGTTAAATTCCTAAAAATTAGTTAGCATGTCAAGGGTCATGTCCATCCCTGACACTGTCAAGAAACAGTCATTGACCCTCAACACCCACAAGCTCAACATCTTTTAAGCCTGGTTGATAATGGAGGCAATATATTTCACATTACAAATTTTACTTTTTACCAATTTAAATTTTTTTTTACCATTTTAAATTTACTTTTTACCAAATTTTAAATTTTACCATTTCGGGTGTTACATATCAACTCCCCTTTGATGAGATCCCCTTTTACAACAGAAGGCTCTAGAATCTGTCCAAATTGCAGTACAACAGGGATTCTCACTAGTGCCTCCCTCCCCCAAGACTTCTTGACTTTAGAGACCTCCTCTCACGTCTCCCAGAATATCTGGATCACCTGTAATGGCCATAACTTGCCCATGGACTCTGTCTTACAAGACATTGTCCTGTTCGGCACCTTATGACACACCATTAGAACAGCATTGCTAGCTGCATTCTGTGCTCTCCTGAGAACAGAAGCTCTCACAGGGCCTGAACCCTAAATTCCCCATACACACCTGCACATTATGCCTTGGGTCATGAAAACAGCACCTTGAAAGCTCAGCACTGCTACAGATAAATATAAACCTAGAGCCTCAGGCAAATTCCACCTGCAGGAGGCAGTAGCCTCCCTTGTCCCCAAGTCTCACCCCTCCCTCTTCCTCTTCTGAACCACATCTGGGAAAACTAATAAGAAAGCCTAGATGCTCCCTCCTCTGGTGCCAACAGGAAGTTCAAATCACACAGCCCTGGCCCATACATAAAAGAACTCTCACTCTGGCCCTACCCTCTAACCACAATAAAATCCCATGTCAGTCTCTTTTCCTGCTTTCTCATGTCACTCTTGGACCTGCTTAGAAACATGCCCTGTTCTCCCCAGAAAGTCTCATTATATAAATAATTAGCCTCTATATCCTCTTGTGGCATGTGTGGTATCATCAATCTTGACACCTGAACCAAATTTGTGAGAGGGATGGTCATCCTTCCTCTGGAGGGTGACTTAGACATGACTTGGTTTTTATTTGAAAACTTTTTTGAGCTTAGTTGCCATACTTTAGGATTCAAAATGTCATATGTAGGAGTTGGAACCCTGCCTCAGTTCTGATTATCTGAGAGCACTGAACAAATGAAACTTTTTCAACATTTTCATGTAAAAAATATTTATTGAATGCATACTATGGGCCTGGAATTGTGCTAGACACTCAAAAATACAGAGGAGTTGTCAGTTTAATGGGAAAGACTGCTATTATTCAATGCCATTTTAAGAAATGTAAATTTTTAACTGTGACAAATGACAGGGAAAAAAAAGTATATTATTAATACCTTATATGGACCTATCGATTCTAATGAAATCAGTCCTAGACAGTCAGAAATATTAAGGAAGTGATATATTGGCTGAAAGCTAAAGAATGAGTAGAAGTGAACTAGGTACAGAGAAGGGAAGGGAATTCCAGGTAAAGTGACTCACATATACAAAGACACAGTGGCAGAGGAAGCATTGAGAATGTGAGGGACTGAAAATCAGAGCAACCATTCAAGGCCTTTGGGGTAAGCATGACTTTATCAGATTTGTGTTTTAATGATTACACTGGGTCACTATGGAGAATGAATTTAAAAAGGCAGCTATATGGAAGATCAAATACCAATAACCCAATATCAGTGCTATTGATTTAATTCACAAGCATACATATTCCTTCTCTTTCTTTGCCCCCAGAATTTAAGATAACATAATCAATGCACAGGATTTGACAAATCTGAGTTTGTGTTCTCCCTCAAAGTTAGAAAATAAGGTCAGAGAATTTCATCTTCTGAAATGGAAGTATAAAAATATTATCTAAGATGAATGAGGCTTGCCTTATTCATTTACAGAAATAACATATTAAATACAATTCTCTATTGCAACGAAAATTAAATCTCATTTATTTTGCAGTAATCTAAAATTTATAGACGGCAGATGTTTAGTTGGCCTAAAGGAGCCCTGAAGTTAACTGTTTTCAATTAGTGCATAAATGTAACTACTAAGAAGTAAGTTAATATCCTAGGGGAGAAAATGTTAATACTCACGCAAGAATCCAAATAGATCAATATATTTGTTTTCTGTGCAGAAAAGAGTTAACAGCAGGCCTGAGGCTGTTATCCCTAGGAATCCCTGCTTGGAAGTTTGGCCCTGAGCTGGAGTATGGAAACTTGGATGTGGGGAGGGTACTTGCCATTGTCAGAACTGATGAGAGTTCCATAACTGTTCATATTAACAATGTGGTTTATGCTGAATGCCTGCTTTCCTCCTGAAAGTCTGAAATTTTGGTACATGCCAGCACAGGATGCCTACATGACTAGCCACCAATAAATCCTTGGCCTGTGAGTTTTCAGTGAGCTTTCCTGGTAGACAGGTAGTCACAATCTGTTGCTGTAGGAACTGGGCAAATCCTATGTGACTCCACTGAGAGAAGACTCTTGGAAGTTTGTGTATGGTTCCCTTTGAATTTCACCCCATGGGCCATTTTCTATTGCTAAATCAGTTTGTATCCCTTCACTACAATATACCCAGAAATACCTTTTGATTACTACAGGATGTAGGATAATACAAGTGGTCTTTGTATATACTAATTAAACATGTAGGTTCATTCTTAAAAAGTTAGAAATATTTTTCCTTGCATGAGGATTTCTGGCTTTCAGCATCTGCTGACACACTTTGTTCTCACTGAAACGAGCTTGGCAGGCATGATTTTTTTTCTGGTAAGATAATTTACATATATACTTATTTTATTGCACTTTAGGTTCTGTGGTACATGTGCAAAACATGGTGGATTATTGCATAGGTACCTAAATGGCAATGTGGTTTGCTGCCTCCATGCCCCCGTCACCTGTATCTGGCACTTCTCCCCATGTTATCCCACCCCAACCTCCCTATCCCCCACTGTGCCTCCCCTATTCTCCCTCAACAGACCCCGGTGTGTGATGCTCCCCTCCCTGTGTCCATGTGTTCTCACTGTTCAACACCCGCCTATGAGTGAGAACATGCAGTGTCTGATTTTCTGTTCTTGTGTCAGTTTGCTGAGAATGATGGTTTCCAGACTCATCCATGTCGCTACAAAGGACACAAACTCATCGTTTTCTATGGCTGCATAGTATTCCATAGTGTATATGTGCCACATCTTCCTTGTCCAGTCTATTGTCAGTGGGCATTTTGGTTGGTTCCAGGTCTTCGCTATTGTAAACAGTGCTGCTATGAACATACATGTGCATGTGTCTTCATAATAAAACAATCTATAGTCTTTTGGATATATGCCCAGTAATGGAATTGCTAGGTCAAATGGAATTTCTATTTCTAGGTCCTTGAGGAATCGCCACACTGACTTCCACAATGGTTCAACTAATTTACACTCTCACCAACAGTATAAAACTGTTCCTATTTCTCCACATCCTCTCCAGTATGTGTTGTCTCCAGATTTTTTAATGATTGCCATGCTTACTGGTGTGAGATGGTGTCTCAATGTAGTTTTGATTTGCATTTCTCTAATGACCAGTGATGATGAGCATTTTTTCATATGTTTGTTGGCCTCATAAATGTCTTCTTTTGAAAACTGTCTGTACATATCCTTTGCCCACTTTTGAATGGGTTTGTTTGTTTGTTTGTTTCTTGTAATCTGTTTTAGTTCTTTGTAGATTCTGGATATTAGCCCTTTGTCAGAGGAGTAGATTGCAAATTTTTTTCACATTCTGTTGGTTGCTGGTTCACTCTAATGATTGTTTCTTTTGCTGTACAGAAGCTCTGGAGTTTCATTAGATCCCATTTGTCTATTTTGGCTTTTGTTGCCAATGCTTTTGGTGTTTTAGTCATGAAGTCCTGCCTATGCCTATGTC
>NW_022436985.1:11580085-11582522 GCF_009761245.1 Sapajus apella | reverse complement strand
GTTTCTTTTGCTGTACAGAAGCTCTGGAGTTTCATTAGATCCCATTTGTCTATTTTGGCTTTTGTTGCCAATGCTTTTGGTGTTTTAGTCATGAAGTCCTTGCCTATGCCTATGTCCTGAATGGTTTTGCCTAGGTTTTCTTCTAGGGTTTTTATGGTGTTAGATCTTATGTTTAAGTCTTTAATCCATCTGGAGTTAATTTTAGTGTAAGGTGTCAGGAAGGGGTCCAGTTTCTGCTTTCTGCACACTGCTAGCCAGTTTTCCCAACACCATTTATTAAAGAGGGAATTCTTTCCTCATTGCTTGTATTTGTGAGGTTTGTAAAAGATCAGATGGTTGTGGATGTGTGGCATTGCCTCCAAGGCCTCTGTTCTATTCCATTTGTCTATATCTCTGTTTTGGTGCCAGTATCATGCTGTTTTGATTACTGTAGCCTTGTAGTATAGTTTGAAGTCAGGTAGAGTGATGCCTCCTGCTTTGTTCTTTTTGCTTAGAATTGTCTTGGCTATGTGGGCTCTCTTTTGGTTTATGAAGTTGAAGGTGGTTTTTCCCAGTTCTGTGAAGAGGGTCATTGGTAGCTTGATGGGGATAGCATTGAATCTATAAATTACTTTGGGCAGTATGGACATTTTCACGATATTGATTCTTCCTAACCATGAGCATGGAATGTTTCTCCATCTGTTTGTGTCCCCTTTTATTTCATTAAGCAGTGGTTTGTAGTTCTCCTTGAAGAGGTCCTTTACATCCTTTGTTAGTTGTATTCCTAGGTATTTTATTCTCTTTGTAGACATTGTGAATGGGAGTTCATTCTTGATTTGGTTCTCTTTAAGTCTGTTATTGGTGTATAGGAATGCTTGTGATTTCTGCACATTGATTTTGTATCCTGAGCCTTTGCTGCAGTTGCTCATCAGTTTAAGGAGATTTTGGGCTGAGATGATGGGGTCTTCTAAATATACAATCATGTTGTCTGCAAATAGAGACAATTTTACTTCCTCCTTTCCTAATTGAATATCCTTTATTTGTTTTTTCTTTCCTGATTGCTCTGGCTAGAACTTCCAGTACTATATTGAATAGGAGTGGTGAGAGAGGGCATCCTTGTCTAGTGCCAGATTTCAAAGGGAATGCTTCCAGTTTTTGCCCATTCAGTATGATATTGGCTGTGGGTTTGTCGTAAATAGCTTTTATTATTTTGAGATACATTCCATCAATACCTAGTTTATTTAGAGTTTTTAGCCTAAAGCACTGTTGAATTTTGTCAAAGTCTTTCTCTGCATCTATTGTGATAATCATGTGGTTTTTGTCTTTGGTTCTGTTTATGTGGTGGATTACGTTTATAGACTTGCATATGTTGAACCAGCCTTGCATCCCCAGAATGAAGCCTACTTGATCGTGATGGATAAGCTTTTTGATGTGCTGTTGCAATCAGTTTGCCAGTATCTTATTGAAGATTTTTGCATCTATGTTCATCATGGATATTGGCCTGAAGTTTTCTTTTTTTGTTAAGTCTCTGCCCGGTTTTGGTATCAGAATGATGTTGGTCTCATAAAATGATTTGGGAAGGATTCCTTCTTTTTGGATTGTTTGGAATAGTTTCAGAAGTAGTGGTACCAGCTCCTCTTTGTATTTCTGGTAGAATTTGGCTGTGAACCCATCTGGCATGATTTTATAGAACATAAATCTAAGTGTATGAGGCACTCACAGAGTAACTAAACCACAAGTTTCTGAACTGTCACTTGGATATCTAAATAGGCTAGGATTACTTCTCATTTAAAGCCAGGCTTTACCAGGTTTCAAGTGGAAAGTTGGATTTCAAGATCATATTGAATTTTGAAATCCTTAGATGATGCCAAATAAAATGGGGCATATAAAAAATAGAGGAAAAACTTAGCATATAACCAATGGCAGGTTAAAAGATCACTAATTTCAGTGGGCAATATCCTAATACATTATGCCAACATTTAAAGATATTTCAAAATTTCTTTGTAGCATATAAGTCAGTATAGGAAACAGCATTAAACCTTGAATATATTTTCCCTCTAAGGGATTTTAATTGGACATTTTATATTGCATATTATTTTCATCAGTTTCTGAGTAATTTATTCCACAATGCAAGATTCCAGGAGGAAGTCATCACCTTAATTTCTCCTCAAGAATTTTAAAGACAGTTCCACAAAATAAGAAATGACAGATGTGCCTGGAATTTCTTTTTTTTCTTTTTTTTTTTTGAGACGGAGTTTCACTCATGTTACCCAGGCTGGAGTGCAATGGCGCGATCTCGGCTCACCGCAACCTCCACCTCCTGGGTTCAGGCAATTCTCCTGCCTCAGCCTCCTGAGTAGCTGGGATTACAGGCACGCGCCACCATGCCCAGCTAATTTTTTGTATTTTTTTAGTAGAGACGGGGTTTCACCATGTTGACCAGGATGGTCAACATGGT
>NW_022436985.1:11552340-11579985 GCF_009761245.1 Sapajus apella | reverse complement strand
GCCTGAACCCAGGAGGTGGAGGTTCAGGCAATTCTCCTGCCTCAGCCTCCTGAGTAGCTGGGATTACAGGCACGCGCCACCATGCCCAGCTAATTTTTTGTATTTTTTTAGTAGAGACGGGGTTTCACCATGTTGACCAGGATGGTCTCGATCTCTTGACCTCGTGATCCACCCGCCTCGGCCTCCCAAAGTGCTGGGATTACAGGCGCGATGGAATTTCATTTCTAATACAAGTTAAGACAATGTAGTAAAGCATTCTATGTTCTATATTACAAACAGGCCTGAAAGCCATTTCCATAGTGAGAATGAGATCCTGTAGCATCTGACATAGCTGTCCCTGGGCATTTGCCAAAATCATTTGAAGTGATTATAAGTCCTCCATGTAAGAAATGTATACTCCCAAAGTAATGCAAATCTAATTTACCTAGCTTCACTTGGCAACATATTTTCATTGGATTTGATAAATTGCTTTTCCTGATTTTTTTGAAAAAATATGGTTTTATGTTCAATAATAACATATTATGAATGTCACAATTTGTCTTGTTGGTCATGGTAACATAGAGCACTTGATGAATCAGAAATAAGAAGGGTTCTTTCACACTATTTCCCATGTATTTGTTCTCCTAGAGTTGACAAAAGTGTAAATATCCACTTTGCAGAGTACAAACATGATTAGAAAATAGACACATAGATGGTATTATTCTCAGGTCTCTAAGAATATTTTCTCGCCTGTCAGCAACATCAACTACAAGATAGGGTCTGCCCTAAAAGTCATTTAGACCAGCCTTGGAGAAGATGTATGACCAAACTAAAAATGGCATTACTCACACAGGAACCAAAAAAAAAAAACCCCATAAAACAATATTAATATGGATCTGCCCATATTACTTAAAATCAAATTTCTTTGTCCTGTGCAATCTGACCCCTGTCTGCCTCTCCATCCCTATTTCTTTCCTGTCCTTACCTCACATTTTGTTTTAACCCTAAATTGCTTATAATGTCTGTTCTAAAAGTGTACTTAGGATTTGTTTTAATCAGATATAAGACATGCTGACACAGAAATGACTGCCATGAAGAAAGAAGTCCATACTCACAGATCCCTAGAAACAGTAAACACTGCATGCTATGCAGGGCCATGTGGGGAATTACCAAGGTAGATCAGGAGGTGAGAGGAGAGAGCATGGCCCAAATCCTCATTGACCTTTTATTGAAAAGGAATGGGCAAGGCAGTGTAGGTATGCTGAGTAAACTTAGGGTTGGATAGCTTGAATAATTCTGTAGGACTCTGGGCTACAGGAACTGTCCCTAGTTGTCTGATACCTGGTTCTGGGTGATTTAGGGCAGGAGAATATTGGCTTGACATGTAAGATAGTTGGATAAAGGAAATGGTTAGGAGCACGGGCTCTGCATTGTTTGGCTTGTGTATATATGAAAAGTGTACTTTTAGGAGGGTAATTTCCTCTCTCTAGGAATTAGCTAGCTCTGGGAGGGGCAATTCCTCCGGGATCAAGGCCTCAGATGCCAGAAAATCAAGGTCACAGAAAATGCAGTAAGTGTTGAGTATCACAATACCATGTTCTTTCTCCCTTCCACTTTTCTCCTGCGGTTTCCTCTATCTGAAATCCTTCTCCCATATACTTCTACTTTTTTAACTTATTTTTATATTTTGCAACTCAGTTAAGTTATAAATTCATCTTAGAAGCCTTGTCAGATCACTCTTGCTAGACCTAGACTGGGAAATTCCCACTCTAGGGTATTCACAAGATATGGTAGGCATAATTCTATTACCCTTTGTATCTTATTTATATATGTATCTTATCTCTAAATCTTAATGATAAATGTCTGTTACCCAACATACAATGAACTTCTTCAGTAGAGAAAATCTGATCCATGTTTGTATCCCCAGCACTTTACATAGTAGGCATTAAATAAATATTGGTTGAATGAAGAAGACAGACTCCCAAGTAAGCTATGGTTTCTCTCAAACTAGCTTAGCTTTATTTTGAGTCCTTATTTTCAAACTTCCCTATGAGTTTTCAAGGCAACTAAAGGTTTCCCATCAACACTCTATTGAAATTTTGTTAAGTTTAAACATAAAGATCCTAATTAAATCCCAATGGGAAGAGCAAAGTCAATTCCAGGGTCCACGTGAAGTTTTTTTCACACTCCCACATTCTGAAATACAACAATCAAGCACTATTAAAATATTTGAGTACCCACACTCCCAAATACATCCATTATATGCCATTAAAATATTTTCAATTAGCTGAAATTTTGTTGTAATAAAATAACAAAGTAGCCTTTGTGAAAAGATTATATGGCAGAAATATGTGTGAGGTCATTAAGATGAATCTATATTTTGCCTATGCCTGAAAAAGGAAATTCCTATTACATTAGTAAATACTTATCAAGTTTCAATCACATGGAAATAGCTTACAAACCCTGCAAGAATCTAGATTCTCTTTTTTTCTAGTACCTGTCCCTATCTAAAAGTTATCCATTTCATAGTAGAATAAACTTATATGGTCTGTGTTACGAAGGACATTAACATACTTAATGGCTAACTAAGAATGGAGAAAAACAACTAGTTTTTTTTCATTGTATGCATGATTGAAAATATTAAATACATAGGAACTTTCTTATTTTTTACTCTCTAAGGTGAGAAATGTAACTATGATTTCATTTTATGAAAAAATTACACGCATGTGTATTTTTCAAATTAAAATTAAAATGACATGTTTAGGCCAGGCATGGTAGCTCACATCTATCTATAGCCACGGCACTTTGGAAAGCTGATGAAAAAGGATTACTGGAGCCCAGAAGTTCAATACCAGCCTGGGCAACATAGTGAGGCTCTGTCTCTGAAAAAAAAAAAAAAAAGTCAAAAAATTAGCTGGGTATGGTGGTATGCACCTATGGTTCCAGCTACACAGGAAGCTGAGGCAGGAGGATCATTTGAGCCCAGAAGGTCGAGGCTGCTATGAGCCATGTTCGCACCACTGCACTCTAGCATGGGCAACATAGTGAGACCCTATCTCAAAATAAGATAAATTATAATGACATGTTCATAGAACACTTCTGAGTTGTCAGATCTAAAAATACCCAATCCTGGTTTAGGAAAAAAAAGCAATTCCTTGTTTTTATCTTTAAGTGATTTTAGGGAAGGTAAATTTATACAGCTTGATTGATTAAAAAATATATTTCCCATTGAGTACTGTGTTTCACTTTAAAGGTTATTAACTTCATCTTTAAGTGAGAAATTAAGCATGTGAATTGTCAGTGTATGAATTACTATATGGCAATAAATTGTACCACTTAAAGAAAATAGCACATAACACATAAAGATAGGTTTGGCATACCCTCTCTGAGGGAATGTTCAAAAGAGTGTGGTGTGCCTACACATATCCTGACAACCTACTGCTTTCTACTAATTTCACAAATAAACTATCTCTTCTAATTTTACCTCGGAAATGTATTTTTGTGACTATTCTGCTTACATAGAAAAAACCATGAGTATAAATTTCTGAAATTATTGATCTAAATCAGTCACCAGCCTAATATTTAATATATAAAAATTAATGTTACCTCTATACTAATGAAATTGTACTTGTACAAGTTCACTTGTTAATTTTCTTAGTATGGAGCTAATTTATAAATTATTTCTTTAAAACTGCCCTTAATTTATTTCCCTTTATTTCTATGCAATTTAAGTTTTAGCAAAATATTATTACTTCAATGTTTTTAATATCATATAACAACACCTGGTCAACAGTTTATCACCTAGTTGTATTGGTAATTATAAAGTCTCTGCCCTTTTAAATATTTGTTCAGTCTGCTTTTTGTTTTATTCATGACCTTTTTATCTGCTTAGATAGCAATGGCAGTTTAACAGCTCTGGAAAGAATGGCCTGAAAATCTAGACCTACTGGAAAAGAGATGCTGAAGGAATATATAATTTTAGGTCCATTTGGACATTTTATCAGAAAATATGAACTGATAAGCATTAGAATATTCATCCAAGACCAATGCTAACAAGAAAGTGAAAATGCAAAGAGAAGATTTTTAATAGTCTCATGAATTGCTTGGTTATTAAAGTAATTGCTGTGGCATGTCCTATAACTGCACTGTAGATTCTTCAGATGAGTACTTTATTATTACCTCTAAAGAGATTTTACCAGTTGTGTAGAAGTGTAATTGCCAGATAAAATACATATAATATTTGGGTCATACTTATACTAAAAAATAATTTATTTTTATTTGAAATTCACCTTTAATTGGGCACCCTGAATTTTTATTTGCCAAATTTGGTAATCTATATAGAAATATAATTATAGGGATAGTAATTCATTTTCCCCTCACATTTGAATTAAAGAAAACCTTAATATTTATTGTTGCAAAAATATATGTTCTTAGACAGGACCAACTATAGAATGTGCAGGGCCTATGTAAAATGAAAATGCAGGACCCTTTTCAACAATTATTTTCAAGCAACAGTAGAGCAGTAAGCCAAATGCCCATGAAGCCAGGCCTATTCTTAGAAATTAAGAATCCTGGACATTAGGTTATATATAAATCAAGCGCCCTTACATTACAGAGGAACATAGATGGGTTCATTTTAACAGGAATTGGTCAATACCAGTGGTCACCAAGACTTTTCTGTAAAGAGTCACATAGTAAATACTTTAGACTTTGAAAGTCATGGGTTTCTAACGCAACTATTCAATTGTGCCGCCGTAGCATGAAAACAAGAGATAATATATAAACAAATGAGCATGGGCTGTATTCCAACAAAATTTTATTTACAAAAACAGAAAACTAAACTTTAAGTCAGAGTCTCTAGACTCAAATACAGATTCCAGAATGGATTAGCTAAGAGACCTTGATCATAATGTCATTTTCATTTCCTTACATGCAAGACAAAACAATAACAACAAAAACAACATCTTCATTTTGAGGTTGATATACAGCATCATAGAGACAAAAAATTAATGTAAAGATTCTGATATGTATTGTATATTTAATAAATAGTAATTTTTATCACTCTTGAGTACTTCTTATCACCTGACAAAATATAATTATTGTTATCACCTGTTGAGTAATAAACAATAATTATTTTGTCTCATAAAAATGTATGCCAAAATTCAGAAGAGATTATATTCAAAATTCTGAGTTAAAGTTGATATAATTAATATCATAGTACTACTTATTAAAATATAAACAGTTTCTGTTCTATTTTCTTATTAGGTATTTGGCTTTCACTTTAACTTCCTTACTATGATATCTCATGTGCTTTTATCTAATCCATTAATGTCTAGGGCAAATTCTTCAATAATAAATACTATATTAAAATAAGTGTCTTATCTTCTGACAAATAACAAATGTATTAACAAGTAGGAGAATTTGTTTTCTTCTCCAAGCAACCGAATAATCAACTTTTTCCATTTAAAATCAACATTTTCCATTTAAAATCAGCATCATCAATTTTCTTATCAATGTAGATTTTTATTTAAAGATTGCAGAGTTAATCCTCTAGTTCTCAAAGTTTATAAGAGCATAGAAACACTGTATTTTAAATTCAGAGGAAACTTACAATATTAGACTTAAATCAAAAGTCTCTAAGACCCTTTCAAGAAATACAACTCTTTGTAAGGAAAGTTTTCCACCATTTTATTTACTTGATAAAGCAAACAGATATTCACACACATTTTCTAAAACACATGCAGTAATGGATTAGGAGAAAAGAGAAGAATTTTAGAAAATCATATGAGATCATCTCTCCTTTACCCTCATGCTACATTCATTTTCTAGATTTTTAGATAAATCATATTACTTGTATAATTTAAATTAATAATATAGAAACTTCAAGCATCACATATGTTTCCTGCACAAATCAGCACATACATCACAGAACGAGGTCCTAGGCTCATACACTGAGGTGAACTGAGGAACTGAGCATCTTCTCATTTCCCAAATGAAGGAATGGAGGCCCCCAAAGGGATAATTTTTATGAGTCCCACACATTCCTATCCACATTCTTACTCAATCAAAAGGGAGATTCAGTTTTTATTCAGAATTCCTAATCCTTACCAAAAACTGTGCTTTGTCTGCACATCCTCACTGGTGTTTGAAGTCAAGCCTTCCCTAGAAGTGGGAAGGGACAAAGAGGGCTTATGGGGTGCCCATAAAATGCTGTCTCCAGATCTGGGTGCTGGTCACACAGGTGTGCTCACCTTGTGAAAATCCATCGGGCTGCAAGTTTATGCTCTGTGCTTTTTCCTATATAGATGTTATATTTCAATGAAATTTAATAAGATGCTTTCAAACTTTCTGCTCTGTGATAATTGACATGTATCACATTATAGTAGAAAGTCGCTCATCTTTTACTTAACATCTCCTACTTGCCAAGCATTGTAATGCTAATGTAAAGACAAATGAGGTTAAAATCTAAGCCCTCAAGCATTACAGACAAGCAAGTAGTTACAATACTGTGAACAAAGTGATGACAGCTGAACAGAAAAGGAGCTATGGGGACCTGGCGCCTAACTCAGCTGCAGTGGAAGTGATGAGCATGCTGAGGAGAAGTTTTAAAAGATGAACGTGGTTGATTCATGTCTTGTATTAGTTGTGCATTGTTCCTATAACAAATTACCACAAACTTAGTAGCTTCACAATATAAATGAATTACCTCACCATTCCTGTGGTCATAAGTCCAAAATCAGTCTCACTGGGCTAAAGTCAAGGAGTTGGTAGGGATAGTTTCTCCTGGAAGCTCTAAGGGAGAAGCTATTTGCTTGCCTTTTCAGATTCTAAAATCTCCTGTATTTCTGGTTCCAGGCCTCTTCCTTCATCTTCAAAGCCAAAAGTGTATCATCTGCAACACTCTCTCTCACTGACCTCTATTTTGGTCATCACAGCTCCTTCTGTTGATCCTGGCCCTCCTACCTCACTCTTATAAGGACCCTTGTGATTATATTGGGCCCACTTAGATAATCCAGGATAACACATTTAAGGTTAGCATTGTTATGTGTGAATTTGATCCTGTCATTATAATGCTATTTGGTTATTTTGTGCACTAGTTCATGCAGTTTCTTCGTAGTGTCATTGGTCTTTATATTTTGATGTGTTTTTACAGTAGCTCGTACTGGTTTTTCCTCTTCATATTTAGTGCTTCTTTAAGGACCTCTTGCAGGACAGGCCTGGTGGTAATGTAATCCCTCAGCATTTGTTTGTATGGAAACTATTTTATTTCTCCTTTGCTTATGAGGCTTAGTTTGGCTGGATATAAAATACTGAGTTTAAAATGTTTTTAAGAATGTTGAATATTGGCCCCCAATCTCTTCTAGCTTGCAGAGTTTCTGCTGAGAAGTCTGCTGTTAGTCTGATAAGCTTTCCTTTGTAGGTCACCTGACCTTTCTCTCTGGCTGCCCTTAACAGTTTTTCCTTCATTTTGACCTTGGAGAGTCTGATGATTATGTGTCTTGGGATTGATCTTCTCATGGGGTATCTTAATGAGGTTTTCTGTATTTTCTGAATTTGCATGTTGGCCTGTCTTGCTAAGTTGGGGAAGTTCTCCTGGATGATATCCTGAAGTATGTTTTCCAGCTTGTTTCCGTTCTCCCCGTTTCCTTCTGGTACTCCAATCAATTGCATGTTTGGTTTTTTTATGAAGTCCCATATTATATTTCTTGAAGGCTTTGTTCATTCCTTCCATTCTTCTTTCTTTATTCTTGTCTGCACGTCTTATTTCAGTAAGGTGGTCTTCAAACTCTGATATCCTTTCTTCCACTTGGTCAGTTCGGCTGTTGATATGTGTATGTGCTTCACAAAGTTCTTGTGCTGTGTTTTTCAGCTCCATCTGGTTGTTTATGTTTCTCATTAAATTGGTTATTTTAGTTAGCAATTTCTCTAACCTTTAACCAATGTTCTTAGCTTACTTGCATTGGGTTAGAATATGCTCCTTTAGCTCAGCATAGTTTTTCATTACCCATTTTCTGAAGCCTACTTCTGTCAACTCATCCATCTGATCCTCCATTCACTTCTGCACCTTTGATGCAGAAATGTTGCAATCATTTGGAGAAGAGGGACTCTGGCCTTTAGGGTTTTCAGCATTTTGTTGTTGTTGTTGTTGTTTATACTTTCCCATTTTTGTGAGTTTGTCTAGTTTTGGTCTTTGAAGCTGCTGAACCTTTGATGGGTTTTTTGTGCGGGCCTTTTTGGTTGTTGATGTTGTTGTTGTTGCTTTCTGCTTGTTTGTTTTTCTTTCAATAGTCAGGTCCCTCTTCTGATGTGCTGCTGCAGTTTGCTGGGGGTTCACTCAGGCCCTATTCATCTGATTCGCTCCTGTGCCTGGAGATGTCACTCAAGGAGGCTGGAGAACAGCAAAGATGGGTGCCTGCTCCTTCTTCCGGGACCTTTGACTTTGAGAGGCACCAACCTGATACCAGTAGAATCACTCCTGTATAGGGTGTCTGACAATTCCTCTTGGAGAGTCTCACCCAATTGGATAGCACAGGGAGCAGGACCCATTTAATGAAGCACTTTGTCCCTTGGTGGAGAGGGTGTGCTTCTCTGGGGGACACCCACTTGTCTGGGCTGCCCAGATTCCTCAGAACTACCAGGAGGAAAGGCTAAGTCTGCTGATCCACAGATACTGTGGTCCGCCCTCTTGCTAAGGGCTCAGTCCAAGAAGATCCAAATTTTGTCCCTGAGCCTCTGGCTGGGATTATTGGAGATCCTGCAGGGAAGGCCCACCCACTGAGGAAGGATGGGTCAGGGTTAGACCTGAAGAGGCACTTTAGACACTTACTGCCACAACCAGTGTATTGGGCTGTGGGGACAAGTGTTGGGACCAAGCCTGGAGCTATAGAAATGGGTGCACTCTTCCTCTGCCCGGGGAGCTTAGCATGTTAGGCACTTGTGAGTCCCAGTGCTGGCTGCTGCCCTTTCTGCAAGGAGCTCAAAGGGTTTAGTCAACAGGCAGTGGCAACCAGTGTTGGATGCCCCTCCCCCGGACGTTCAATAGATTTAAGCAGATTCCAGCTGAAGAATCTGCATGTTCTGGGGTTGGGACGCTAGGCCCAGTGGTTCTCAAGTGGGATCTTCCAACCAGTGGGTTGCAGAATTCCATAGGAAAAGCACCGTTTCCCTGGCTGGGTAGCGAGGACACTCACTGCCTCCTTTAACTGAGGGAAGGGGGCTCCCCTTTCCCGTGTGGCTCTCAGGTGGGCTGCTGCACCACACCGCTCTTCCTTCTCTCCATGGGTCACTCCAGCCTTCTAGTCAATTTTGATGACAGAACCTGGATACCTTGGTTGCTGGTGAAGGATTCATATGCTTATTATGATTTTTCCTATGGGAGCCTCTGAACTCAGCTGCTTCTAGTAGACTATATTGGCCCTGCCCAGATGATAGGTTCTATTTTGGGTACATCAGATGTTGAGTTTCAGGTGCCTAGAAGCCTTAATTATGGAGCTATTTAGTCATTCATCACACACATTGGTCTACCCTGCTACACATGACAGCCAGAGGAACCTTGTTAAAACACCAGATTGTGTCTCTTTACTGGTCAAAATCACAAATGGCTCCGATCTCATTCTGAGTAAAATCCAAAGCTCTCACAATGGCCAGATAGTTTTTATGATCTAGTGACCCCTCAGAACTTGTTCTCTCTTCTTCCTCACCTCACTCATCCCACTCTAGCCAGGCTTGCATGCAGCCTCTAATAAAGGCATGCTCACACTTTTGGGCCCTTGAACATGCTCTTTCCTCAGCCTGAACCTCTCTTGTCTCAGATTCCCATGTGTTTCCTGCCCTGTCTTGCTTCAGATCTTAATCATGTTTTCAGTGATGTCTTCCTTGACCACTCTATTTAAAACTTCTCCCCACCTCCTACCTCCTCTCCTCAATCTTAGTACTCTGAATCTCTTTCCTGCTTTAGTTTGTCCATAGCTAGCACTTTTCTCTGTAAAGGTACAATTAACTTTGTTTGTTTATTGTTTGTGCTTACCTCCCCGAGCTCCAACCCCACCCACTAGAATGTAAGTTTCATGATTACACATGACTAACAGAGGAATCTTGTTAAAACGTCAAAGATTGTGTCTCTTTACTGGTCAAAACCACAAATGGCTCCAATTTCATTCTGAGTAACACTAAGTGGTACACAATAGCAACCCAATAAACACTTGTTCCATGATTAGTGCTGGAGCGCAGGAAAGAAGCCAAATAGAAGCATTGATTCAAGAGTCACGTAAGTAGAGGCTCGCATTAGCACATCCACAGTGCTGCAAAGGCATATACACCTTTCTAGATGTTTTTATAGCTCTTAGGTTACAACTAAAGAAGTATAAAACAGGAGGAGAGAGAAAGTCTGTAGGAAAAACGAGAGCAGTGTTTAGGCACTTATGAAAACACTTGGAAAAAAATCAACCACTTTGTACATCATAATTTGTGAAATTATACCATATTAATAGAAGATCTTTTTTTTTTTTTTTTTTGAGACAGAGTCTCACTTTGTCACCAGGTGCCAGGCGGGAGTGCAGTGGCACAATCTCGGCTCAGTGCAACCTCTGCCTCCCGGATTCAAGCAATTCTCCTGCCTCAGCCTCGCGAGTAGCTGGGACTACAGGCACACGCCACCACGCCCAGCTAATTTTTGTATTTTAGTAGAGGCAGGGTTTCAACATGTTGACCAGGGTGGTCTCGATCTCTTGACCTCATGATCTGCCCGCCTTGGCTTCCCAAAGTGCTGGGATTACAAGCTTAAGCCACCACGCCCGGCCCTAGAAGATCATTTTTTATTAATAACATGAAACCAGTGAATGAACTACATTTTGTAAAATCTATGCAACAGTAAATACATGAAAGGTAAAATTTCTTGCATTTGAGATGTCTGCAATTTCTAAAATAGATTTTAAAATATATCACTGCTCATTAACACTTACTTGATTTTATGTCTCTGTTTAATGATGCATCAAAGGAAGGGCCAGTGCTAGTGTTTCAGTTCAAAATAGTTCTTAATAGTATCCTTCAGCATGAATAAGTGAACTGCCAGCTGAGAAGCCACCCTAATAAAAACAGGCTCCCGTAGGAATTGTAAAGTGGCTTATGATGCTTCCAGTGAACATCAGAGAAGGTCCATAAAGTGTAGCATAAAGTGTGTATGTGCATTTTGTGATTCCTAGAAGACATGTTGGTAAGGCCATAAAATGTTAGCAACCAATTTAAAAAGCAGCTTTAGGCTGGATAATCAAAGGGCTGAGCTTATTAAGTGTGCTTGCATTTTCTGTTTTGAATTGTATCATGTGATCTCTCTGAGTCTGAGAAATTTTCTTTATAAAACTACTGTAAAATTTGGAAAGCTCTAGATTGCTTCCCCAACCTTCAGCACTGATACAATATTTCCTATGTTACACTTTGCAGTATATAACATTTGGGAATTTTATCCAATATGTGGTCTAGATATGCATTTTTTCTCCTCTTTATAAACATGAATATAGCTATCTCCAGGAAATCTGCTCAACATTCTATTTCATTTCATACATCTAAAAATTTTAGCTAGTATTTGTAACCAAGTTCCTGAAAAATATGACTTAAGTCATATTAAGTACCTGGGTAGCCTGTCTCTTTTAATCCTGTATACATCATAACACTAACTATAAGAGCTCTCTTATATTCAAGTGCTTGGGAGACATTGATTTGCTGAGCCCAGCTGTATACATGGCTCTATACTACAAATTACAAAACACATACTAGCACAAGTGCTGATTTTTTTTTCTTCTTCTTTTTCTTTTTCTTTTTTTAAGACAGGCTCTCACTCCATTGCCCAGGCTAGAGTGTCATGATGTGATTACGGCTCACTGCAGCCTCTGCCTTCCAGGCTCAAGCGATCCTCCCATGTCAGCCTCCTGAGTAGATGGGACTACAGTTGCATGCCATCACACCTATTGATTAATTTTAAAAAGGTCCCACTATATTGCCTAGGCTGGTCTCAAACTCCTGAGCTCAAGCCATCCTCCTGTCTTGGCCCCACAAAGCAGTGGGAGTACAAGTGTGAGCCACTGTGGCAGGCCCACAAGTGCCAATTCTCAATAAGGAGAACATATCTCTCTCTTTAGTTATTTAGGAATTGTAGGTCTACCACACAAGAGAAATGTCATATGGGCTAGTAAAACAATACTTGACTTACAAGACAATATTTGAAGTTATGACCACTGCCTCTAAAACCAGCTCTGCCACCAACTGTACAATTTGGGGCAAGTTTATTTAATTTCTTCTGGTCCAGTTTTCTGATATGCGAAGCGAAAAGGTAAGGTAGATGATGTTTAAGAATCTAATTAAACCCCAGAATATATTATTCTAAATTATTTTTTAAATACTTTATCTGTAATCAGTTTATATGGCCATCAGGTTGGCATAACAAACATTCTTAGAATAAATAGTCAAATAATGTTTCTTACTTTCCAGACATGATTAATAGACAGTTAATCACATGCTTTTCTATGCTATTACCCTTCCATTTAAAAACTGAAACTCATCATTACTAAGTAATAAACATTCAAAAATAAATAACCTTAAAAGATAAGTTGTTAAGTAAAACAAAAACTAATATAATTAACAGCTTTGTTTGCTTAAATAGAATGTATTCCCTGCTGTTGCCCTTTTAACACAACACCAATTTTGGTTAAATCATTAAGAAGGGAAAGCTAACAAACACGTCCATGGTGCTTACCATGTGTTCTTAGTTTACATCTAATAACTCACTTAAACCTCAGAGTAATCTTATGAGGTAGGTCCCGTTACCACCCTCACTACAGATGAGGAAACAGAGTCAGCTTGCTTGAACTCACAGAGCAGAACAGAAGAGACAGAAGAGACAGATCTGGAAGGCAGGCAGTGGGACACTGGTCACCATGCCACTCCCCCCATACACAGCCTGTCTGGTGTAGGAAGTTAATTCCCTACAACGTCAGGAGAGTCTCTTGATTAGTAAGCCAATCACGATCATCCCAACCACCCTACCAAGCATTAAATGATATTCCTCAACACCCGTGGTGCTCCAGGGTAGTGCACAACCTAAGTTGGACCAATCAGACTAAAGGTAAGAATATTTACTCCTTTGTGGGGGGAGAGGTTACTCAGCTTCAGCAATAGAAAACAAGGATGCATGTTATTGCCAATTCTGCCGACCGTGATCCAACTGCCAATCATGAAGGAAATCAGTTTAAAGTCAAGAAGGAAGAGAGAAGAACCAAAAGAATCATTAAGATGAGAAAGCAGAACTCCTATTGTACTGTACCCTCAGCCTGCTCTATCTCTGTTTCTGTATTTTCCTCTATAGTCTCTCATTGTTTAAGTCAACTACAATCAGGGTATCACTTTCTTCTACTCAAAAGCATCCTGAGAAATACTGGCATAATTGAGCACCATATTTACAAATTCTGAATAGTTAACAATTATTGTTTAATCTAACTCATGTTTGCTCTCTGCCCTGATCTCCAGACCTGTTATTATACATTTTTGTTAACTCCCACTGAATCTTTACTGCTGAGTCGTTTCCTCTCCAGGAGAGTCATTCATTGGACAAAGATTTATTGAGCATTTACTCTGTCTGAAGCATCGTTAGGCCCTGACTTAGTGAGATAAATGAGTCACAGACACTATTCTCATAGAATTAAAGTCTAGGAAGGGAGAAAGACATATAAATCAACAAATTACCATAATAGGTGATGGTGCTCTAATAGATAAACACTGGTGTGTGGTGTTGTGTGTGTGTATGTGTGTGTGTGTGTGTGTGTGTCTGTGTGTTTTGTGTAGGTGATCTGAGAATACAGAAATGGAATTTCTAAGATGCTTTGGAGGACTTTATGAATGCTTCACAGAAGAGATGACATTTTATTTTGGTCTTAAAAGATAACTAGAAGTCTTACAATAGAGAAAAGGCATTCTGGGCACTGGGAAAACCATGGCCAGCAGCATTGAACTATGGAAGTGTTGGGAATGTTGGTTAATGGCGAAAAGTTCCAAGTGATAACATCCTTCAAAAAATTAAGAAAAGAGACACGTTCCAGCATGTCAGGCTTGGCCAATATCAAAGGTCCTTCTAATTTTTCATTGTCATATATCAAGTAGCTTGACATTTTTCTTCCCCTCAGCCAACATTATCTCTGTAGGATTAACAGAGTCAGATAAAGGGTCAAAGCTGTGTTTCTTTGTTTTTTGCATGTCGGTATCTCAGACCAGAAGCAAAAAGCTCACAAGAAGTACTTAATCACCATATGGTGTTTGTGAGATCCTGATATTTGTGAAATCCTGTGGCTACTTTTTGACAGCCATGTAATTTCTCAGTGTGTCATTGGTTTTTTTCAAATTTTTAAAAGCTTGTCTTTCACAGTCTATTTAGAGAGATTATTTGAAAATTGCTGGTTGTTTAAATTAAAATGTTAATTTGTTAACATCTTCTTGTAAAGCAGCTCACAACCTCATGTTAGATACAAACTGTATTCTAACTGACAGTCAAGAAAACTTATAAAGAAAACTCAATAGTTTTTTAAAAAATCTCAATTCATCATTCAACATTTAAACAATATACCTTTACTGAGCACCTACCATATGCATATGATAGGCACAGGGAGTTTTATGAGAAGGTAGCCTAGAAGTTAGTAGACACTAAATAATGAAATAGTTAAATCGCAAGTGGTACAGCCAGAAAAGGTTTTTTATGATACCACAAAGAAGTTTTATAGAGCTCATGCTTCATCAGAGAAGAATCTTTCTCAGGTCAGACTCTACAAAGCAACTCTTCTTGCCCACCTAAACTGAGAATCGGGATATACGATCACCTTCTGACACAATGCAGGGTTAACCAGAAAGATTTACTCCTATAGACTGAAGCATAGAGAAACAGATTGAAAACCCTAAAGAACAGTAATATCATTATTTCTATAATAAAGAGATGCTGAACTGTAATCTTATTAAATATTTCAAAGGCGAACAAACCATAAATCTCAGCATTGTAATGATGAGCATATAGATATGCTATCAATAAAGGGTCTACTGGAAATCTAAATTTTGAACAAATTCAGAAAGATTTAGAAGGCTCTGAAATAGTTTTTAAAAGTATAATTTGGCACAGGAAAATGTAGAATTAATCTAAACCAGCAAACCAAAATGATAAAGGAGGAGAAATCTAAATAGACCCAAGTAGATTCCCTTGGTCATATCAACCTCTGGCTTCTATCAGTTCCCTAGTGAGGGGAAACTAATGGCTAAAAACAGAATTTTATTATACATACACACACACACACACACACACACACACACACCATATGCTTTCAGATGCATAAAATGAAACCTAACACTGGCTAAAATAAATAGGAGCTTATTTTTATTACTTCAAAAGACAGCTGGAGGTGGGTGGCTGCTGGCATTGGTTTAGTGGCTCAGTTATGTAAGGCCAGTGTCTATGATTCTGCTGTGCAGGCTCCTTCATCATCACAAGGCGGTTGCTATAATTCTAAGCATCACATCCCCATTAGCTGCTAAAACAAATAGGGGTGGACCTATGCCCACCAAATTGTCCCTGTTAATTTGGAAAGTGACATTTTCTCAGATGCTATCCTAGCAGACTTGCACTTGGGTAGAACCATGTCACCCCTTTCAGCAAAGGAAGTTGAAGAGAATTTTAAAAAGTCTTTCAAGCCTCCATAATGCAATAAGGCAGGAGAAAATATGGTTTGGAAGTGACTTGGGGTCCGTCAGAACCAGGTCTATCTGTGCATCCCAGCTACAGTAATGATCAGTGCATGGGATATAGTTTTTTGGCCCATATAGTGGGTTTGACCACTACCATCGAAAGGTGAATAAATTTTTATTGTCTTCAACCCCATGTTAAATAGTCTTTTCAAATATTTTGAAAATATACTTCTAGGCCAGGTGGGCCCCCTAATGACAACTGCGGTCAAGATGCTTATACCTATGAGAGCAAACCAAAGAAACTTCATAATTATACAATGATATCAAAACAAATCTCATTTCTGACTGTGGAGCCTGCATTTGATAAAACCATAATGAGAATGTGAAATAAAAATGCTAAGTTATTGAACTACAAAAAGCCTCATGTCTAAAAAGGGGAAAATCATATTAAGTGAGGATGGACACAAGTACTCAAAAATAGAGCATCTAGAAATAATATCTGGTGACTATGTCTTATACTTTGCCTTTGTCTAAAAGGGGATGATGGAGTAAAAGACATCTTAAGGTCCTTTCATGTTAAATAGTCCAGCTAGACTTATAGGAATGCTGATCTTTACAAACTTTTGCAGAAAATTTATCACATCCAAGGAGCTATGATCATTGATTAAATAAATCTGTTTCTCTTGAACAACAAAGGGTTTTGAAATGAACATTTCTCTCCAGTAATCACAGGGGCAAGTGGCTGGTTTTAGAGTGGGCCTTATACTGTATTTGTGGTCATCTTAAATACCCATTCAGAGGTCTTAAAACATTCCAGACAGACTATCTTTATTCCATTTTAAACAACATTAGCAGAAGGCTATTCTACATCCTCAGGTTAAGCATATCATAAAAATAGCTCTCATTCTCACTGAACTATGCTTCTGCTGTTAATATTGACTAAAAGCCTAGAGAATTTTGGAATAAAAGAAATTTAAAAGGAGGCAACATCCATCCAACTTTGATGTGAGGAATCAACTTATTTCTGAAAATAATTAAATTACACCTCAATTTTATAGTGGAGTCGTCTAGCATTCCCTGACTCTCTTTAAATGTATTTATTATGGAACAAGAAAATGGCAAAGAAAGAAAAAAAGTAAACCACAGTTTCTGGAAATCCAGTTATGTTGTAAAGAAGTCATGGACAATGTTTCCTGAGGCCTTAACAATGTACTACTGTCAAGGAAACATGTTCTCAAAGGGTCAAACTGATTAATTTCACCAATGGTCATGAGCCACAACACAGCCAGGGGACATGATAGATTGACTGTAGGAGAAAACTATTATTCTTCCTCTGTGGCCAATGTTATAACAGTTGAAATCATAGCTGGGATAAAGTAAGCTCAATCATGCAGTTAAAGTGTTGCTTTGAACCAACTGACCAATAATTTTCCCACTGAAATAAAACTTCAGGGAGCAACCCAGAGAAGTGAAAGAACTGTCCCTCACAAAAGATATTTGTCCCCACATTAGAAGCCTAAAAAATGCTGATTCTTAAAATCACTGAAGATTGTAATCTCCATTCTCAATGTTAAATAGAATGTCTTTTTAAAAAGGTTTTTTAAAATTGGGGTTTTTGTAAATACTCTCAGAAATACCATAACGCTTGCTCTGATCACACTTATTTTTCAACAGAAGATAAGCTAACATCCAAATGCAATTCCTTTATGAAGATGTAACATAAGAGTGACATCACCAAGGTAACCAATCTGCTTAATCAGAGTAGCATATCCTTGGAATTCTATTTTCTGAAGAAAAATAATAAGAATATTCTGATTTAGTAAAAAAGAGGAGACTAAATTGGAGACCAGGTGGGATCGAGGGTAAGGTGGGTAAAAAGTAGAAAAATGGAGAAGCTCTCCTGGCTCATATTTCCCAGGGATTTTGCTACTCATTCAGTTTACTGACAGCAGTTCACTCTAGGTTCTAAAATAAACTCACCTGGTCTTTTTAACGTGTTGTATTGAGTTTTCAGAAATGTATATCCCTGTGTCACTGAATGAAAAACATGAATGATATAAAGTTTTTTGTGTGTGACATCTCTCACTCTGTCGCGCTGTCACTCTTCATCAATGCACCATGACCTATTAAGACAGGGCACTGAGTCAGAGGAAGACATCTCAAGAGGAAGAGCCACATTCCTTTCTCAAGGCATATATGCTGCCCTGATAGTACATCTGCTGTTCAGTCTGCCCGCAAGCAGTGCCAGGCAGGAGACTTGGGAGACTACCCCATATATCTAATTCAAACTGTAATCTTATTTTGAATGTCAAATTTGGTATCTATATTGAATATTTTTTAAAAATCAAGGTTCTGTTTAACCTTTTTCAATTGCTAAATTCTAGAAAAGTTTATCAAAAGCAAATTTTATTTTTCTGGGAGATGGGGTGGGAAGATTACCTCTGCTTTAATAAGACCTTAAACAGAAACTAAAATCTGCCTTTAAAATAATCCAGCACTACCTTGATATTTAGAAATGGTATTTTTCTCATCTTAGATATCTGTTTGTCTTAATTTTCACCTCAATAGAATGCAGATTCTTTAAGAATGGAGAATATATTTTACCTATTTATTCACAGCATCAAATGGTCCCTGGTGTGTGCTTAGTACTTAACACACTTCTTCCCAAATATGTATCATTCAGTATCTGAACTTTACATATTATTCTCCATTTTTAATGGTTGCATTAGGTCTTTTATAACAGATGACTGGTCATGCTATCTCAATTTCTCTGTCTTTACTTCAAATATCATTCCTTATTGTGTCATCTTAAGGAAGAAAATAGAGAAGATATAGGTCCCTAACATGAATATATCTCCAAACATAAATGACCAACAAGTTGGAATTTTATTAACTCCCTAATATTAACTTATTTTATTGTGATTTGCTCTCATCAAAAAGAATAGTTGAAAGAAGCAGAAGTACATTTAATTAAGGTACCAGCTTAGGGTGGGTTGATTTACAGTAAATTGGTAAATATGATGCACTGTAGCTTAATTTGCTAATAAAAAGGATAAATACTGAATCCATGTACCATACCAACTCACAGTGCATTTCTTAGGTAGTCTTCTTGAGTCTAGCAGAATGTCTTAAACGTTGCCAAATCTTCCTTTGGGGCTCACGTGATCCATTTATCGCCTCTCTGTTTCTTCCTCATTTTTATCTTCCACTGATTCAACAATAACTTTATACCTGGTTCACAGTCTCCCTCTTCATCACCATCACGCTCGGTGAAGTCAGTCCTCACATGGTTGACCAGTTTGATAATCTTGCCTCACACTTCTTTGTCCTCAGTTCTATTTATTATCCACCTCCACATGACTTCAGATATCCACATTTTAGGCTTTCTATTACCCAGAACTATTCCACTTTTTAACTCTTAAGCTACAAGTTCAAATTTGTTGAACCACATCCTCTTATATGAGTTCCTCACACAAATTCCATGTCCTTTGCCCTTTAATCTATCCATTTGTTTCCAATTCATCGGTCCATTCCTATTTATTCTCTCTTTTCTACAACTAATCTAAATGTTGTTCTGAATATGCTCTTGTAGACTCCCTTAACTCAATTCATCACACACACCAGGCAAAACTTCAGATTTGGATCAGTTCTGTTATCTATTCATTCCTCTCTATGCCACACTGCTCAATCATGAAGATGAATGATATGAAAAATTAATGAAAAAAGGATTCTGACTTCAACTGGACCTGCAAAATTGGTCTGCAGTCCTAGTCAGCTCCTTATTCTTTGTCCCACAGAGGCCACATGAAATCATCACAGGCCTTCTATTGTCATTATTCACCTTATAATTTTTAACAAATCACCTTAACTCCTTACTTCATAGACAAAACTCATCATTTGCATCTTCCCATTACTAGATTGTGTATAACCAACTTAATCTTTATTATTGAGTTGGTTATACCTTTCCTTACTCATTTTTTTTTCCAAGCAGAGGTGTTCTTTCTCAATTTATATACTATTCTCTCTTCCCATTTTTCTTGTTCTCAGGTGCCACCTCCTATAAATTATCCTCCTGTCAACTCCTGGGTTTTAAACCCCTTGTATGCTAGCTTACTCCCTCTATATCTATAATTATGTTCAAAATCCTTACGAATCCATGTCCCCTCCGGATACCACATTGTGTTTTTCCTTTTCCTTTCACTGTTATGCTAGTAGAAAGAATAGTGCGTCTTCGCTGTCTTTTCTTCCTCACCATACATTTATGCCTCTATCCAATGTAATCTGTCCTTTACCCCACTTCATGCCACCAAATCTTTGCTTTTGTCTAGGTCAGTGTGGACTCCAAATTTCAAAAACCCAAATGGAATTCATATTCATATTTTACCTAACTCTTATAAAAAATATAGACTACTGCATCCTTTTTGATATTATTTATATCTCTCTCCCTTAACCTCATTCAAGTCTGTTAAAATGCTACCTTCTTGGTAAAACTTACCCAACCAGACTGGTACTTAAAATTGCAGCACTGACTCCTGCACTCCTAGTCTCTCTTACATTGCTTTATTATATTTTATTGTACTTAACATCTTATAATAAAATGTATAATTTACTTATTTATTCCTGTCTCATTTAGGTAGCATATAAGGTAATTTGCTGTTTTCACTGATGTATCTCAACATTTTGTATAAAATAATAACAAAAAATATTTGTCAAAAGAATAGATCTCTTGGTTTCCAGGACAACAGTCTCTCTTGGCTTTTCTCCTGATTCTTAATTTTTCTTTCTCAGTATCCTTTGCGGCTTCTGCTACATATGCCTTAACTTTTAATGTTCCCCAAGTTTCCTTCCAAAGGCTCCTTCTTCATATTTCTCCATAAGATATCTCAGCCACTGTCATGGTTTCAACTATCTTCTTCATGTTAGCTCCTGAAATATCTATATTTCCATTCCAAATATCTTTCTGAAATCCCAAATCCACATACCTAACGTCTTCCCAAACATCTACACAGAGAGGTCCCATAGACAACACAAACACAAAATATTCAAACTCTCTCCCAACCTACCATAGCCTTTCACTCACATGATTATAATCTAGATTTATGTCTTCTGTAAAGTATTATTTCTGAGTTAATACAATATTTTACCTAACAACTCTGTATAGAGGTAAAAATGATACTGTAAATGTGAAAATGAATCTATGCTTTATGCAGCCAGGAAGTATTCAAATCACATTGAGAGATTTATATTTCCAATAGTGTGAAACTGAGGTATTTATGATAGATCAAAGAAAGCTTTGCTTTCATATCTTGGTGATGCTTTTTCTATAATTTTGAGTAATAATTAGGTGATTAATGACTTGGTACACTGAATTTTCTGTAATAAATATATAAAGACATAATTTTAAAACATTACCCTCCAAGCCATTTGCATCTACAAATGAAAAACATCAGCTATCTGCCATTATCCAATAAATTTAACCAAGATGATCACAGTTCAGAGATAAACCATATATTTATAATTAAGCCAAGCTATCTCCAAACGCCAGAGGAAGTATAACATGAGCAAAATCGGCATCATTGTAAATAAAGCTTAAATAATATTACATATACAATGGAGTGTGGTGAAAATAATGCTAAAGTTGAAAACTGGCAATCTAGATTCAAATTTCTCTTTTACTGCTCATTAATTGTTTGGCTTCAAGTAAGTTAAAAATAGCCATTCACTCTTCTAAGAGTTTCACATTTTACAATTTTCACAATAACCCTATACAACAAGCACTATCATTTTCCCCAGTTTCCAGATGAAGACACTGAAGAGCCTAGAAGTAAGCTGTTCTACTCAAGATCACTCAGTCTCATTTTGTACCCAGGATGTTTGATTCTAGAGCTTCTGTCTTCAATGTCACATTCTGTTTTGAGGCTTTGCCGTTTGTAAAATAGGAGTTTCATCTCTAAAACAAGGTTTTAATTAAAATAGCAGATAAAAATATTTTGTAAATTTTAAATCACTATCAAAATAATATATGGAAGTATTAGTCTAGTAAATTTGTGAATTTCAAATAGTGGTCTCTTTATTTAGGATTTGTACTGCATCATTCCCTAAATAAATTTGAGAATCTATTTTCTTGTAGTGGATTCTGTGAATTTAATTTCATCTTTGGGTCTTAAGAACTGTTCTACAAGGACCTTGAAGATAATATTACAAGTCCATTGAAGTTCAGGGGAGAGTTCTTAGGAATCCTGACAAATAATTTCCATAGTAGTTCCCTGTAGAAAAATGTACTTCAAATCAAAGCTGTCTGCATTCTTTAATAATCAATGGGTCACTCTTCATACATCTTTCTTAAAAGAAAACACATGTGACTGGCTTTCTATAAAAAATAAAAATTAGGGAAGTCAAATTTTAACATCATTTGACAAAGACAGTCCTATAAGGAATATTTTATCCAAAATTTGAATCTACTATAATATGAATTATAGTTACATTCTTTCATTTATTCATTCATTCAAAAAATTTTACTATTTACTATGCAATACATTGCATTATATGCTTCAGATGCAATGATGAGATAAATATTATTATTGTCCTCAGAGAGTTTACTGTCTAATGGGGAGAATTTTTATTTAAAAAGTTTAATACAACATAATAAGAAGAGCATAGCATACTATAAGAGGACTCAGGAGAAGCAATTAACCTGCGAGATATTTGACAAATATCTCAATGGCCATGCTAATGCACTTTTCATGACAGAAAATACAACATCTTTATAATGTTTTTGCACCTTGCAAACTAAATATTAAGATATCAGCTCATTCTAAGGTCTATTTGAATGCAGAAGTAGATCAAGCTCCTTGTCCTTCATGATAATAGTAGTTTCAACAATTCATCACATAATTGTTGACCACCTCTTTGGATGATACTGTTGGGTCACTTTGACAATTTAAAATCACTTGCTGGTGCAAAGTGAAATATGGGTTTTCTTTTTTTGTAACGGGAGCTGAATTTGTCTGTAGGTATGCCAAACCTTACCCGAGTTAGAAACTTTATCTGTCCCATGCCTTTTTAAACATTTCTCTAGTTCTGTTTGATACAAAAAAAAAAAAAAACATTAATTAGAAGCATAGTATGTGTGGATAAAGGGTTAACAAAATATTTTCTCTTTCTCCCTTAGAATTTGATGTTCAATTCACTTTCTAGATCTGTTCCCTTGACAACCTGATAAAGGAAATATGTCAGATATGCTAATAGGCAAGATTGCTTAGGGTAAAAATAATCCGTGTAATTGCATGTGGAATGGGAAAAATTATAAACAAATGATAAATACCTGATAGGGATAGCTTTAGACTTTTGTAACTGGACATGCATTTTTCAGAGATCATAGAAGCTCTGTTTATGGAGTTGTTACAAGAGATATTGGCTCCTGTGGGACATGAGGTTTTTAAACCAGGGGAATTTGTATACCTGCTCTGAGAATCATTCTTTCATACCAAACAGAAACCAAAGAGTATAGCTCTTGTGCTGCAGTATAGACTTCATCATGGACTGCTATGAAGGCTAGTTCCATAGAGGAGTCATAACTGACATTGCCCTGCTGGGCAACTAAGGTTCTTGTCTCATATGCTTCTAAGCAAATTTGATGCCACGTGTGATTTATGATAACCTGTGGGTCTAATTTTTTAATATAACTGCTATGATTTGTTGTGCTATGATTTGTTATGAATTGCTATGAATGTGTCCTTCAAAATTCCTGTGTTGGAAACTTAATTTTCAATGCAACAGTGTTGAGAGGTAGGATCTTTAAGCAGTGATTAGGTGAATGGATTAATGTCACTATAGCAGGAGTGAGTTAGTTATCACAGGAGTGGGTTTTCTCCCTCTGCCCTCTCTCATGCACATGCACTCTTTTGCCCCTTTGTCTTTAGCCATGGACGACACAAGAAAAGGGCTCTCACCAGATATGAGTCCCTCAACCTCGGATTTCCCTGGCTCCAGTACTATAAAAAATAAATCTCTGTTCCTTATAAATTACTCAATCTCAATTACTCTGTTGTAGCACCAGAAAACAGACTAAGAACCTAAAAAGACCCCCTGGTCCCACCTTCAGAGTTTAGGGTAAAGTAACAGCAGATAATAGAATAATATATAAGTAACTAATAAGCATGTCAGGAAGTTTCTGGTTGCCTTTTTAACGCACCCCATGATTAGGCTCCTAGTGTGTACTGAACCCAGTACGGTAATCATATACTTGACATATAGTAGAACTGAAGAATGTTTTGTTGAATAAACTAAGCAATTAATTAATAATAGTGAATGAATGAATGAATGATTCTCACCAATACAGTGGAAAAAGGAAGATAGAGCCTCAGCTCTCAAGTCTCATTTGATCCTAATCCCGCTATTCAGTTGCTCCAGCTCTGCCCTATCCTTGATTCTGAATCAAGTTTCTTGATCCTCTGCTTAACATCTTGTGCTGGCTAATTTCCACTTGCACCTCCAGATCTCCTCTCCAACTTTCTCCATTCTATTCTGTGTCCAGGAGGTTGGGCAGCATGGATCTTATCAACAGACTACCTTGCCCTCCAGCTTCCTGTTGTACCGACAAAGGCCACAATAAGTTATTGGATGGAAAGTAGGGCAGGAGGTGGAAGTATTTATTCCTCTAGCTCCCTACCTGTGTGGTGAATCAGGGGGTGCTGCAAAGGCCATAGCTTCTGTGAAATGGCCCTCTCCACACTAGCTATCGTCTCCAGGTTTCAGGAACCACTGTCTCTCACCACTTCAGGTGTATGAGCGGTAACAGCTTCTTGTTACTTTCCTCAGGAGATCACATTGTCCCTTGTTACTTCTCTACATCCTGTCCACATGTTTAAATTAGTTTCTTTATTAGATATTCCTCAAAGTGCCAAATATAAGCATGCTGTTTCTTTAAGGGCTTCAACTGAAACACTTTTTCTTTAGCTACTTTTCAAATCTCTTGCAATATATTTTCCTGCTACTAATGAGTTTACTTGGTTCAACTGCCAGCCATGACCCGCCATCACTGCTCCTGTTTCTCTAGAATTACAGTGATAAATACTATTTTCCTTGGTCTAATTTAGCTGAAATCACCTTTAACCCTTGGTGGTTCCTCGTTGCCCTTCTGTGACAAGATCTTGCTATAATTTCCCTAGTCCAAATTAATTGTCCATCCCTTATAGCCACTGCCACTTATATATTGGCATGGCAAATAGGGATTCATTTTTGTTTTAGAGACATAGCATGATATAGCTGAAAGATCAAAGCCTTTAAGTCTGGCAAGATGAGGGTTTGAATTTCAATTGGACCACTTTACTGGTGCCTGGGTGAGTTGAAAAAACTCTCTGAGCCTCCATTTCTTTTGTAAATTATGAAGAACAAAAACTATCTTTACCTGTGAGGTTTTCTGATAAACACTAAAAACATGTATTGATATTTAGCACAGTATGTACTAAAAAATAGTAGTAGACTATTATTATTGATAACATCATTGTAACCCAAGATATATTATAAAACGCATTCCGGCTAAGGAATTATTTCCAAAGGTCCATTCAGCTAAATAGAAAGGCATTAAAATTCTCTTTAGCTGCAAAAATCTCCCATTGTTAATTTCTGTCATATGAATTCACAATAGCAAATTATCACTATTATTGGTTATAGCTATTGCTTAAATAGAAAATAATTTCTTGTCTCTAGGTATTGCAAAGATAAAGAACAGAAAAGTTACATGTTTCAGAATTTTATTATTTTTTTCTTGCATGTGATAAAATGTGTTTTAATTTTGAAATTTTAAGTTAACAAGAAAATGTTATACTAATTCCATTCTATCCCCTATCAATGCAACATACAATGACAACCTTCATAGTGTATAATTTTCCTTTAACATTATTTTTTTTTGTAAAGTTGCCAAGATATCTGGCACAGTTACCATTCCAAATTAAGAATATGGTCTTTCAAAGTGCAAACATTCACAAGAGTTAAAAAAACCTTCCAAGGCAAATGAATTTCACACCACCCAAGAACAAGAAGAGACATGATACTTCTGTTTAACTTCTCAGCATGCATTAGACAAATCTTTAAATAGCCCCACTAACTGAATCAGCCTTATAGGCGGAATAGTTGGTAGGTTTTGAGTTGCGATTTTTAAGGCTGCCAGAAAAGACTTAAGTTTCTTCCTTTCCAGTCCCCCACAATGAAGTATGAAGCTCCTTTGTTAATAAAGAATGAAGCCTGTCATCTTATAATTTAGAATAAGTTTAAAATACACAAAGTTATTAAACTTAAATTTACAGTGAGATTTGTTTTTGTTTTTTTCCTGATTCTAATAAAGGATTACACCAGGGAGGAAACTGAATGGTTGAGAAAGAAAAGACTGAAGACAAACATTGTGGAATTCATGTTTGTGCCTAAGGCTAACCTTGCATTCATCTCTTCATGATTTAAACAGAATTCATTAATGTGTTTCTTTCTATTAAACTAAGTCCCCATCTCTAGGTTTTTGATCACCCTGAAATTTATATGGGGATCCTGAGCTTGTTCAGAAGCATTCCTTTGCCCAACAGCCTAAAAAAGTATTATGATATGGGCTGAGTACAGTGGCTCAAGCCTGTAATCCCAGCACTTTGAAAGGCAGCTGAATCACTTGAGGTCAGGCATTTGAGGCCAGCCTGGCCAAGATGGCAAAACCCCATCTCCACTAAAAATACAAAAATTATCTGGGCATGGTGGCAGGCACCTGCAATCCCAGCTACTCAGGAGGCTGAGGCAGGAGAATTGCTCAAACCCGGGAGGCGGAGGTTGCAGTGAGCCACGATCATGCCACTGCACTCCAGCCTGGGTGACAGAGCAAGGCTCTGTCTCAAAAAAAATAAATAAAATAAATATATAAATATATATATATATATATATATATATATATATACACAAACACATATATATGTAATGATATGGATTCACTATTAAACCCCAAGGTGGCCTGCCAAGCTATGGAGTCTCTTTGCATACCATTTATATAATTTATATAACTTGAAGTGCACAGGCTTTGGTAAAAGAGAAAGGAAAGTGTTTTCATTTTGTTTTTTTGTTTCGGACATTAAAGAGAAGAGGAAGAGATGTAAAGGACAGAAAAATGCTTAGTGTCCCATTTAACCCCTTAGGATATTTGGAGCACAAATTGAGAGCCACATTAGGTACAGAAGTTGCAGAATCTACTGTTAAGAGGTTTTTTCCTGAAGTCCTGACCACAAACAGTGCTATTTCAATGTCAAAGTGACAGCATACTACCCATTGTTGAGTTGGGGTTTATTACTGGCTTCTGCATGAATCCTAGGCCTGCTCTGACCTTGAGGATTAATGACTTTCTAAGCAGCAAGGAAAACCACCTTTAACACAGACATCAGCATTTTCACATGTAACAGTAGAGTTGCCTCATAAACAGAGAGATATGAGTATGAGAAAGGTGGAATCGAAAAGGAAGATCTGGCAGAAGTGTGGTAAACTTGTTTGGCAGATAAATTCAAGGGAACATGGGAGGAATTATGTGAAATCTCCCTGAGAGGCTTACTAGGTGTAAGAAACAACAGAGGGGCCAGGGGCGGTGGCTCACGTCTGTAATCCCAGCACTTTGGGAGGCCAAGGCAGGCGGATCACCTGAAGTCAGGAGTTCAAAACCAGCCTGGCCAACATGGTGAAACCTTGTCTCTACTAAAAAATACAAAAATTAGCTGGGCATGATGGCACACGCCTGTAATTCCAGCTACTCAGGAGGCTGAGGCAGGAGAATCGCTTAAACCTGGGAGGCGGAGGTTGCAGTGAGCCGAGATCATGCCACTACACTCCAGCCTGGTGACAGAGCGAGACTTCGTCGAAAGAGAAAGAAAAGAAAAGAAAAGAAAAGAAAAGAAAAGAAAAGAAAAGAAAAGAGAAGAGAAGAGAAGAGAA
>NW_022436985.1:11435738-11552240 GCF_009761245.1 Sapajus apella | reverse complement strand
AAGAAAGAAAGAAAGAAAGAAAGAAAGAAAGAAAGAAAGAAAGAAAGAACAGGGGAAGAGAAGAGGAATATCTGGCAAATGGAGGATGGAGTTCAGTTTCAGCAGGTTAAATTCCTTCAAGCTCCCAAGATATGTGAAATAAGTCAATCACAGTCAATAAGATTTGGTTTTCTGAAGTCACAATCTCTGGTTTCAAATGCCTGCCTACTACTTAATAGCTGTATGACCCTGGCATACGGCAAGTTATTTAACAGTCAGTACTTCCTTTTCCTCATCTGTAATAATAATCCCTACCTCACAGTATTGCTGTGAGGTTTGAAGGGTTAATGTTTGCAAAACAGTTACAGTAGTAACTAATAATAATGACAAACATTTTAGTATTATAATTTTGTCCCAATTGTACAAACAGTCTGGGATGTCAGCATCCTCTAGGCCAAAGACATATTTCCTATTTTCTCTACCACAAGTCAAGTAGAGTAGAAATTGGTGCATGTCATACAAATAACCATTCAAATCATGTAAAAACAAATAAATAACAAAAGAAATTTGATACTTATCTGATACCTGATTGGGAAGTATGTATCAATAATATCTTGGTGAATCATAAATGAACTAGGATTTTGTGAAGCTTTATTATGTTTGCAACTCTGAAATTCACTTAATCCCCTTGAGCTTTGAATTTATTACTAAATCTACAACTATACAACCATCTTAACAACCAGACCTAAACAGTACAAAATATTAAAAATGTAGCCACTTGGAGGTCTAGAAATACTACTTGCTTTGAGACGTACAGGACCAATATCCCTCTGTCCCAAATTCTCCATTGGCTTCTCATCCAGAGTAAAAGGCAAATTGCTCACAATGGTCTATAACATCTTAAATGATCTGTTTCCTGCCTCTCCTGGCCTCATCTGCTGCTGTTCTCCTTATCCCCAGTTCATTCACATTGACCTCTTTGCAGTTCCTCCAATAAGCCAAACACATACCCACTTCTGATTTTTGCACTTGCTTTGCACTCTGACTGGAACTCTTTCTTTTAGACAATTATATGACTTGTGCCCCATTTTCATCAAACTTCTCGTCAAACGTTGCCTTATTAAAGTAGCCCTCCATGATCTCACAAAAAAAAAGCAAGCCTATCTCTACCTTCAGCACTCTCCCTTACTCTTCTGTTTTTATATTTATCCATAGACATTATTAACATCTAACAAACTAAAGCGTATATCTACTTATTCATTACTTGGCTCGCTCTATTACAATGTAAATTATTTGGAAGGCAAGTCTCTCTATTTTTCTTTTCAGTGTTTTCCTAACACCTAGTCCAGTGGCTAAAACATAGGATATGGTCAGGAAATGTTTACTGAAATTTATGCACTGGATCAATAACACAGCCACCACAAAACTGTAATGGACAAGTGTGTACACACAAACACATACACAGAGACATGAATTTCTCCCATCACCTAACTTTTGTCATCTCTTTAAATAGCCACCTTATCTACCAAGTTGCTAAAGTCGAAAATTTACATGTGATCCTTGCTTCCTGTCCTCCCCTCATACTCCACATAGTATTCTTCAGCAGGTCATGTCCACTCTACCACAAAAACAGATCACAATCACACCATCTTCTCACCATCTTTACCGTGACATCTTGATTCCAACCTTTATCATCTTTCACCTGAATTTTTGCAAAAGGCTCCTAGTTGCCCTCTATCTCAGTCTTAATGTCCACACAGCAACCAAAATGACAATTCTAAACCATAAATCAAAGCATATCACTTTTCTGTCTCCCTGGCTTCCTACTGCAACTGGAATAAAATCTAAAACCATTATCACAGGCTCTGCCTTAAAGGCATTTCACTGCCCCTCAGGTCTCTCCGTCCTCTGCTATTCACTCCACTCCACTCACATTGTTCTTTCTTTCTCTTGAACATGCAAAACTCATCTCCACCTCTGTTTATTTGCATTTGATGTGATTTCATTTTCAAATACTCTTTCCCCAGATTTTCATACGGCTGCCTTCTCACCATTCAAGTCTTAACTGAAGTATAGTTTCCTCCCAGAGGTCTTCCTTGACAGTTCTAACTAAAATTACTGACCAAGTCTTGTCACTTCTTGTATATTACCCCATTTTTAAATGTGTCATAGCATGTCTCAGTATGTGAATGAATGAATAAGTGAATGAATAAATTACAAAACTTGTCTGTCGCCTCCACTCTCTCAGCAGTAAAATATAAACTCCTTGAGAAAAGTAACTACTTCTGTGTTTTCTCCATTACATTCCCAGTGTCTAGAATAGTGCCCAGTACATATGATTACATATGCAGCAACAATTTGTTAGCTGACTTCATAATGTCTACTAATATTTTTTGGATGACTAAAATGCACCTCTCTGGGCTCAGAATATTGAGGCTATATTTTGAGTATAGGTGAAAGTAATAAATACCAGTATCATAAGATAAAAATATAAGTAAATAAATGACTGCCTGCAATGTGATATTCTCTGTGTTCCTCTCCACACTTCATAAACACAAACTTCATAAATTATTTGAACCCACTAGTCTATTAGAATGAGCTATTAGGCTGTGTAGTGAGTACATTGCCCTGTCATTATGACATATGCCTAAACTCCTTAATGTTTTTGGTTCCTGTCATTTTGACAAATTCAAATTTCTTTTTACAAGACTCACTGCTTCAGATCTCTTCTTCCAGTTAATTCAAATTGCATCTTCTAAAATCTTCCCTTTTTATCACCATGACTACCTCACCACAGTCCTTAAGTTCTTTCTCTGGCATCCTAGGTCTTAATAATTCAATTCGGAAAGTGCTTGAGTGCCTACAAGCACGCAGATTCTGTACATCTTGTCTCAGCCCTCAAGACCCTGCATCTTTATACCTACTCTCTCCCCTCCATTCAGGGCTTTTCATTTATTAATTCACATTATTTTTTTCCTCCCTTTGTCTACTCCCACTTGGAGAACATTTCCACTTCAAATACTGCAACACTCTGTTCCCACCTTCTCTGGCAAACCCAAACTTAATCCATTTAACAATTATGTACTAAATAACAAATTACAGGTTATAAGAAAGCAATTAAACCTCATCCTAGTTCAAAATTTCTTGTCATTATGACAAGAAATTCAATATTTGATGTCAGTCCTTAATAAAAATATAATAGCAAGGTTCCTGTATAATAATAATAAAGATACTTAATAAGAAATTTTTGATTAAAAGATATTTGTGCAGTGAGCAGGCATGTTATCCCTGAGACTGTTTTCCTGTGAATTGTATATTATAGTCTAAAAATTCTGAAAGGCATTTTGAAGATATTACATCTATTTATAGCAAAATGTTTTCCATTTTAAGTAAGAAATACAAGTGTTATGATTAAATACCTTAAATTTTTCAAGAAGCAGTTTTCAACAAATTTAAAGTATTTTAAAGGCATTGCACAAGTTAACTTATTCTAGCATCCATTTAAGCACAGAAAGGGAATGCAAAATTCTATTATGTTGTAATTCAAACTAGAAATTTGGAATCTTACTGTTCAAAGGTTCCTCAGCATTCTAACACATGAAATAAAGAGATTAGTTTGACTTGGAAGACTCAGCATTTTAGTATATTTCTTGGGAGGTAATTTTTATTTACTCTTTACCTAAAACAGGAAACAGTGAAGGAAAATGAGCAATGAATGAAAAAAATGTGTACTATTTTTTTAAAATTTCCTCCCCAAGTACAAAACAAAGAGAAAAATGGGTACTATATCTAAATGTGGGGAACACTGTTGTAATTTTTACAATCACAATAAAAATTTTAGTAAGGCAAAGTACTATAATAGTCTAGTATAACTGGAATTTTGCATGCAGAACACTATGGGGATATTAATTTAAAATCTCTAGAATCCAGGTAGTAGTAAAATATATAAAATTAAGGGGGAAAACCCAAGTCCTAAGAAGTCTCAAAGACCTGTAAAATCAAATCACCTTAATAAGACAACAGAAGATAAATCAAATGTCTTTTGCAAAACTCTACCTTTAAGATAAAGATGTTATTCAAATTTACTCCCACTTTCCTGCACCATTTAGGATACATTATAATAAACAACTAAGAAATTTAATTCAAGTAAAAATTGACATAAAGTGAAACACACAGGCCTTAAGTCATGATTTCTGATATCTACATATCTCCTATAGTCACAACCCCAATAAAAATGTAGAATATCCCAGATGTCAACCCAGCAAGTTCCCAAGCATCCATTCTAGGCTATCCTCACACCTCCTAAGCAACCACTACTCTGAATTCTATCACCATAGATTAGTTTTACTTGCTTTTGCATTTCATAAAATGGAATCATGCCTGACTGATTTTTCTCAGAATGAGGTTTTTGAGATTCATGCATGTTGCCGATTGCATTAATAGTTGATGCAATCTTTGTTATTAATTGTTAGTATTTCTCTAAATGAATATACTACAGTTTATTCACTTCTCATTGAAATTTGGGTTTTTTTTTCAGTTTGGGACAATTATAAATAAAACTGCTATGAACATTTATGTACAAACTTTTTGTGGACATATACTTCCATTTCTCCTGGTTCGTAACTATTTAGGAGTAAAATTATTGAAGCAGCGGCAGGTAAATGTTAATTTAATAATAAACTACCAAACTGCTTTTACAAGTGGTTGTATCATTATATCCTCCTCTTGGCAATACTTGAGAGCTCTACTTGCTCCACATCATCGCCAACATTTAATATGGTCAGTTTTTTCATTTTTGACATTCTAGTGGGTGGGATATGGTATTCACTGTGGTTTTAATTTGCATTTCTCTGATGACTAAAAATGTTGGTCCTTTTTTGAGTAAATATTGGCCATTTCTATATCTTCCTTTGTGAAGTATCTCTTCAAGTCCTTTGACCCATTTCTTAAACTGGTTTGTCATTATTAATTCATAGAAATATGTTACTTCAGTTTCTATCAGCAAATTCAGTTTTTTTTTTAATTTTAAGAAAACTTTTTTTTAATATATAATTTTTTCAACTTTTATTTTAGATTCAGAGGGCACATCATTGGGATTTCAGCTGCTAATCTTAAAGACTTAATTGTTTATTAGAACCTTCATCATTTAGACTAATAAATAATTACTGAACACATAAAAAAAAAAAAAAAAAGATTCAGAGGGCACATATGCAGGTTTGTTACATGAGTATTTTCTGTGATGCTAAGGCTTCAGGGACAAATGATCCTGTCACCCAGGTAGTGAGCATGGGACATGTATTAGTCCATTCTCATGCTGCTAATAATCTGAAACAGGGTAATGTATTATGAAAGGAAAAAAGGTTTACTGCCTCAGTTCCGCAGGGCTTGGGAGGCCTCGTGAATCTTACAGTTATGGAAGGGGAAGCAAACACATCCTTTTTCAAATGGCAGCAGCAAGGAGACGCGCTGAGCAAAAGGTGGGAAAGCCCCTTATAAAACCGTCAAATCTCAAGATAACTCACTCACTATCATAAGAACAGCAGCATGGGGGTAACTGCCCTCCATGATTAAATTACCTCCCACTGAGTCCTTCCCATGACATCTGGTGATTACGAGAATTACAATTTTAGATGAGATTTGGGTGAGTACGCAGCCAAACCATATCAGTACCCAACAGTTAATTTTTCAACCCTTGCCCCTTCTCTCCCTCCCACTTCTAGTAGTGCCCAGAGTCTATTGTTGCCATCTTTATGTTTTTGAGGACCTAAAAAAGTTTAGCTCCCACTTTTAAGTGAGGACATAGGGTATTTGGTTTTCTGTTCCTGCATTAATTCACTTAGGATAATGGCCTCTAGCTGCATCCATGTTGCTGCAAAGGACATGATTTCATTCTTTTTTATGACCTCATAGTAGCTTAGGAATATTTTTAATGTATTCTGAAAACAAGTCCTTTGTCAGATTCTGTATTGTGCATACCTTCTCCCAGCATGTGGCTTACCTTTGCATCTTTCCAGCACTATTTCTTGATAAGCAGAACCCTTGAATTTTGATGAAAACTGATTTACCATATTTGTTCCTTTATAATTAGTTCCTCTCTAAAAAGTGTATGCCTATCTCAAGTAAAAATTTTAAAAAAAGTCTTTCATTTTTTCTAAATGTTTTATGATTTTGACATATGTTTAAGACTACAATCCATCTCAAATTAGCTTTTGTAAGGAATAAACTAGAGGTTTTTTTTTCATACATTTATACCAAGTTTTCAGTTAAAGATTTTTGCTGAGAAACATAAAAACACTGGATACCTAAGACCAGCACTTAAAAATTAATTATTTTCATTTACACTTTGCCAGTCTTTGTATTGTCGCTGTTGTTGTGTCGTACCTCTTGTCTGTATAAGAACAGCCCAAACAGAAGTGGGCTAAAAATGGTTCATAGGTCTAGGGAGGGCAAATCACATATGACATTTGCCTGTGACCAAATTTCACCTTTTCCAGGAGATTTGCTGGTAGCCCAAGCCATAGGAGGTCTCATAGGAAGATCTCACACATCCTGGAGTCTGCATGCATGATGAGCTAATTACATCATCTGCTGCTCTTAGGAAATGCACGAGGCTAAGCAAATAATTTCATCTTCTATCCAGACATCCACATTAGCAGCCATTTGCAAATGTACAGCTGTTCATTCTGCATGGCAGGTCTATGGCACAGACGCCAGACTTCCTTTTAATAAATACACCACAATGCTATTTTGCAGCACTTTTTAAAATGCTACAAAATAAAATAAGGAAAAACTAAGATTATAACATTTAAGTATGGAATCTCATTGTTTTACCAATTTTTTTCTTAATCTGCAATTTCTTTTTAACATAGGGTACACATCAGCATTCTTTCTTTAGGAAAATCACAAAGTCTGATGTAATAAAAAGAAAATAAAGGCTGTGTGAGAGAAGAATTTTATCTTGCCCAAAGTCTAACAAAAGAAAGGCAATTATTTTCACCAGTTAACAAAGCCAAGACAAAAGCCACGCCTATTAGTAAAATCCAAAAATCCTCAAAATAGTTCATATCCCCCTCCTTCTCTAAAATCCTGAAGATAAAATCAGTTGGGAAACAATAGTAAACATGTTCATTTTAGCATGAATATTAACTAGCTCACAGCTTCACTGAACTCAATAAGGTATTTTAAAAGAAATCAATACAAAATTTTCTCATGGGGCCTATTATCTCCAGAGAACGTATTTACTGCCAAGAGTCACTAAATCTAACTTACCATTATACATAAAAATGACCTGGTAGCATCTAGGTCTGCTTTTTTATTCCACTTCTCTAATTATCAAACAGCCTTACTGATTAAATTCAATGAGCAGTAGGCACAATTTTTGGTTTGTCTACTCCCCCATTGTTTTTCATTAATACCCCTCCCTCATAGTACTTTCTATTAAAATAACTTAGGGGGTAAAGAGTTGATGCTTTTCCTTATAGTTATGAGTTGCAATTTATGTCTTATAAAGAGGCTTTGCGTCTTATATATTAAAGAGAAGAACATTAGAAAACTTTAGCATTCAATGCATGATGACTCTCTAAGTTTCGAATTAGAAAAGTCAGTATTTAGAGAGCTACTAGTTTTACTGATTTTTATCAAAATGTAATATTCTAATCTTGAAACAATACTATGAAAATTCTTGTTTGAAAAATAGTTCACTTAAAATGGATTTTATTGATTTAGCTATCAAAGAGTAAAATATATTTCATGAGAATTGCAAGTTAGAAAAGTAAGGGGTAAACATTAGTCTTCACACTAAATTTGTCTTAAGCTAAAAATGTTTAAGTTATAATAATCTGGATTTTAGCTGGAAATAAATCTATTAATGTCTCCCAAGACTTTCATATAAATTAGACTTTCTGAGTAATAAGATATTAATGTCATATGAAAATATTTTTATCGTTACCATATTGGATTTTTATACAAAATTATTTTATAGTATTTCAGAATAGGAAGCTAATTTATCATTTTTGTGATATTTTTCCAGAAAATCCAAATATCTGGGTCAAAGTGTTATAGACAAAGACATAAAACCAGCAACCAGAAGCAATTTGAAGTAATTCTAATCCCTAGGTGCATCTCTTGGAAATTGTTAAAAGAGATCCATTGTATAATCTTTTTTTCCTATTCCAATTGATTGCCAGTTTTCCCTACCCCTCAGCTTTCTCACCTCTCACTTTCAACCCTTTCCCCTAAACCTCCTGTCCTATCTTCCTTGCCTCCTGATGAAACTTGGCTTTCTTTTCCCTCTTCCTTTCTATCCTCTGCTATTCTCTTTTGTTCCAAAGACAAAAGCTTCAGGCATTTATCCATCCTTAATTCTATTGTTCAGCCTCTAAATATGATGCTAATCTGTATGGCAAACTGGTTAGGCAAAGGAACAGAGGAAAACATGTCTCCTCACGCATTGATGACTTCTGTCCCTGTTACACACATACCTCCTCTCTTCAAGAAGTCTCAAGATATTTTAAGGTACTCATAATTCCACTGCACCTCACAGCTGGCAGTTACTTGTCAGTCAAACTTGACAGAAAGACTGAGGTTAGGCAATTTTCTCAATTAAATTGAGGATAACAAGGAATTTGGCTTAAGGCTCTGTCTCCCAAATTAAAACATTTTCCCAGTGAAAACAAAGCCTCTCTAAGGCTTTACATGTACAAGCACACTTACTCATCTTCAGAACTGCATGAAAAACTTTCTTCACTACCAAAATAAAGGATTTTGGTTAAAATTCTTAAAAAATCAAACCTGTGACAATGATTTTGTGCAGAAACTAAATGTATAAAATGCCTCAGCTTATTCGCAGGATAAATAACAATTCTGATCATGAAGGGCTCTTAAAGAATTCTTCCAATTATATTTTATACTACCTAATAAACAAGCAAAAATATGAAAAACATTATCTCAACATCTACTTAGGAAATAAGACTGTAGCTAATATTGTGTAAAATGCAAGATCTCTGCATGTTTCCTTGCTACAATATATAGAAGGTCTCAATTCAAAATAACCTATATAATTTTTCAGATTAGATAAAAGTGAAAACTTTGACAAAGAAATGATGTAGTCCATTTTTAGCGAATGACTCCAGATACTTAATTCTACATTGTTCATACCAGGAACATTAAAATAAAAACATATTTTATCAATGTGGAAGGACAAAAGACAGAAAATATCAGAGAAAGTTTCACCAGCCTATGAAAAATGGCTGTAGTGTTATAGCTGCCCCAGCATAAAGATCCTAAAGTCAAATATGATTTTTATCAGGTTGGTGCAAACATAATTGTGTTTTTTGCTGTTACTTTGCATTGCCCCAAAACCACAATTACGTTTGCACTAACCTACTACCATTAGAAAATATGTATGAAAATAGAAGCATAGGACGAATAATATGTGTTCTAGTTTCCAAAGTGTAAAGATATGACCATTTTGAGTCTCAGTTAAAAAACCACCTCCTTCAGGAAGCTTCCCATAAGGCTAAAGCATTGTTCCATCTTATTTAATCTCAGTGCTCCTAGTACTTTATTTATATTTGATTTGGTATTTAAATATTGCTGGCAGTCAATGCCCATTTCACTTCTTTAAAGTCATGCAAGCCTATAAAGCTGTACATGAATAGCAGCTATGTCTGGCTAAACTTTGTAAATTCTTATATTAATAGTAGAATTCACAAGTTGTTTTAAAAGGACTGTAACACTGAAAACATACTTTTGATCTTCACTGTCATGAAACATTTTTAATACTAAGTCTGAAAATTGTAAATATTTCTGGTAAAAAATGTTGTGGCCTATATTGTTAGTTTTTTGTTTCTATTTTGTTGGATTTATTTCTTTAATTTATATTTATGTTGTTTCCTTTCTCCAAGAATCAATGCTCTTCTACCTACTTGAGATTATCACACAATGTTTCTATATTTTCCTTGTACCTATCTTTACTATCCTGGCCCCTAACCACTAGCTGTTTCAAATTAATTTCACTCTTTCCAAACCTTATGCCCTTCCACACTAACTTTCATTTCTCAGAAAACCCTTCCATATCATCACTCACAGAGAAAACAGAATCCATCTGTACTAGCCCACCATATCTGTAGTCTCAGCTGCTATAATGAAGAGGCCTTAAAACTCAGTGTTTAAAAAAAGACACATGCTTATTTCATTCTGACAGAACAGTGCAAAGATAGATAAGCAGTCACTGGGAAGATTCCCAGAATTACATACATTTCTAGCTACCTGTTGGGACAGTCTAAAAAATCATAAGTCAACCTTGACTACTCTTTCTCCTTCCTTGCCCACCCATCAATATGCTAATCATTAATTACCAATATCTCTTCCGTATTGCTAAAGATAACATGTACTGTGTTTTTTACTGATTCAAGCACTTCATATGTGTTGACTCTTTATTCCTTGTTAACAACCCTGAGTGTCTAGTTCTATCATTATCACCAATTTAGAAATGAGATACTGAAGCCCAGAAAGGCTAAAAAACAGCCCTGCATCACAATGCTAGTTAAGTTGCAGCACCAGGATGTGGACTCAAAGTCTAGCTATTGGTCTAGGTATGCTCTTAACTCTTAAGTATTACTATAAACTGTTTCTTTATCCCCTTAACATCTCTGGAACTTGCTCAAATCTCACCAATATAGTTGAAACCACATCATCTTTTCCCTGTTTGAAGAGTGTTCTCTCACTTGTCTCTAAGCCTCTATTCTGTCCTCTCCAACCAGAAATATTCTGGATCCTGCTCATCTCTACTCACTAGCACCAACTGTGACTCTCTCTCTCTCTCTCTCTCTCTCTCTCTCTCTCTCTCTCTCTCGACGAGTCTCACTCTGTCACAAGGCTGGAGTGCGGAGGCACCATCTTGGCTCACTGCAACCTCCAACTCCCTGATTCAAATGATTCTCCTGCTTCAGCCTTCCAAGTAGCTGGGATTACAGGCACGCGCCACCACTCCCAGCTAATTTTTGTATTTTTAATGGATATGGGGTTTTATATCATGTTGACCAGGATGGTCTTGATCTCCTGACCTCATGATCTGCCCACCTCAGCCTCCCAAAGTGCTGGGATTACAGGCGTGAGCCACTGCACCCTGCCAACCATCCCTTTTCTTCTTCACATTCAGCTACATCTTATTGGTAGCTTTAAACCACCATGGTGGATACATTCACACCACAAAAATGGGCAAACACCACAAATCAGGGTGCTTTTCTTTTATGTCTTCCCAAAGAGGTAGTTTTTAAACAGTTGCTAGCACACCACTCTGCAATCCGCTCTTCACATACCAGTCGGAAATTGTTTTAATCCACACGGCTAATTATGACCATGTGATCAACTTTTCAAACCTCATAAATCTGGGCTAGTTGTCTTTTTTATGTATTCTTGGAAGGCCCTGAATCTCCTCAACCCATTATACTGTATCACAATAGCCTGTTTACTTGTTTTATTCCCTGGTTAGATTGGTTTAAGGATGGTGAATATTTCTTTCATTGTATCCCTAGCACCTAAAACAATACCTGATGCACAGTTAGAGCTTAATGTATTTGTTGAATAAGTGAATGAAATAACAAATAGAGATGTTTTCCCCAAGTACTTGTCAATCCTCACACTAATCCTATAAGCAATAATCCTCATTACTTTGTATTCCTCAGTTTATGAACCATACATTACAGAACCTTATAGATTATAGTTAATCTATCAGAATCCCCAATCAGACTTTTAAAAAGTCAGCAATAAAGTTGACTAGGCTCCTAAATATTAGAAATAACTACCCTCATCAAAGTCACTGAAAATATTTTTTGGCATTTTATTTGCTCATATTGTACAAAGTTTGGCTTGGGAAAGAATGGCAGCCTCAGCTTTCACCTTATAAAAGTCTTCAGGGAAAGAAAGTAGTTTTTGACAGCTAGCTTCTGTAGCTGGAGAAATGCCACAAAAAAATCTGAATATGCTGCTATTCCTTAAAATAAAACATTCTTTCTTGTTCATGTAATTAGTGTTGCTTTAGAAGCATTCTTTCCACAGATGCATACAGCATAATTAGTGCAATGTACAAGTCCGATCTCTAACTAGAATTTTGATATAGTCTATTCCCAAATTCAATCTCCTAAGAAACTTAATAAAAATTCAATATTTTTTATTTATATCAATTACACACACAAAACAGCACTTTGTTTAACATAGCTTATATCAGCATCTTAGAGTCTCTTTCTTCAAGTGAAGGGATTTTGACAAACTTTATTTTACTTCATATTCAAATTGCTTTACCTATTTCTTAGCCTCTATTTTAATTTAGATGCCCTTCACTGACACAGTCTATTCAAATATTAAATCATTTATCAATACAAAAATGTACTTGTTAATCCACTGTGTGCCTGGCGCTGTTTTAAGTGTTGAGAAACAGAAATGAAAATGTTGTAGAAAATTCCTCCCCTCAGGGAGCTTACATTCTAGTGAAGGAGAAAATAGTAAACATATGAACAGACAAACCACTTTCAGATAGCAGTAAACATTATGACAAAAATAAAAACAGAGTGATGGAGTGGCAAGTGTTGCCAGGTCAGGGAGTGGGCAGAATATGGTGGGCTATCTTCAACAGGATAATCAGACAAAGTTGATCTGAAAGGATGGCATATTCTAATGAGAAACAGATAGCCAAGCATGCAGTAGAAGAAAAAGTATTCTAGGTAGAGATAACAACAAACTCAAATAGCCTGAGATAGGAATCTAGCAGGTTTGAATGACAGAAAGAATGTCAGTAATGGAAAGAGAAACATAATTTTACATCACATAGTCTCCCACCATATTTAATTTCATTTTCTTTAAGAAAATACACACTATTATTTTAATCATCAGCTCATCAAGCTACCAACATGAACTCCTTGTGTGCAGAGTTGGGAGGAGATGCACAGTGGCACACCATTATGTAGTATTTCAACAACACAGGTACCACAAAAGTAAACAACCTCAAGAGCACAAACAAAATAATAACAATAGTAATATGTAAGGGAAAAATGAGAAAGTGATCAGTCTTGAGTTTTGTTATCTTTCTTTTAATAGTATTTATTTAACTGTGGATTTATATAATTTAATGTTTAATAATGGCTGTATTTAACAATTGGTTGACAGAACTATTTAGAATTTGACAATTGGCTCTTTCAAGCTGGTACAAGCCATCTCCAGCACACCATTGCTGCATGCGTTCTCTGACTGAGGGCTCTTTAATCTGCCCAGAAAACAAAAAGTACAAAAAGTATCTACAAAAACATTAATTATGCTTTTTGCTCACTTCTGCCTAATGGCTTGTCTCCTACTTCCCTGTTACACAGCTGGTAAAAAAAAAAAAAAAGAGAGAGAAAGAAAGAAAGAATCGTTTATAGACATCATCTATGGCAAATCCTGGGAGGAAAACTGAGTTCCTTTTATTGTTATAATTTCTAATATATTAATGTTAAGATTAAAATCCGGGGCTTCAGGGTTCCATGTTAGCTCTTGGCAGTGATAATCTAATAAAATTGTTTACAAGCTAATATAACAAGCTTAAATTTGATACTTGGATTACTTTTAAAGTGCCTAAGTATTAAGATAAAAACTAATGCTTATGTAACTAGATGGTTAAGCAGACAGTAATTCTTTAAGTGTTAAGTTATATTTGCAAGCAAAGTATACAGAATAAGATGCTTAATAACTGGTGTTACTTGTTTCTAGTTGATAAATCTAAAAGCATTTCCAGAATGGTGGCACATCAAACATTGACTTACTATAAGTATGTAATTTCATTATTTTCCTACCCTTAGCCACATCTCCACTATCAATCATCTAAATTTAGTTCTGTTTACAGATGCTTTACCAAACATTAATAATCTTTGCTATCTGTTAAAGGTCTGGAATGGATGTTATCATTTATTTCAAAGAAAAAACAAACACACACAAACATGGAATACTACTCCTCAAGATGCAAAAATTTAAGGAGAAATGGCAGATATATATTACAAAGTATAACATCATGATGTTTTTTAAATATGTACTTCAGTTATAAGTAAAACATACAAATTACAAAAGAGGATGAGCTTACACAGGGACAATTCCTAAAGAGTTTTCTATAACAATAGTTTGTCTACATCACTATTTTGGCATGTTTTACTCATATCAAAAGACAGATGTACAGGCTTACATATGCAAAGTTGTTTCATATAAAACCTAGACTAATAGCCAAATTGGCCTGAAGGTCTTCCTAACAAATGTAGCTTTCAAAAACAACAAAAGAAATGGCCTGGATACCCATCAAGTAGACAGAATTGATTCTAATTCACTAACTCCCTAGTATCCTGGTACATTTTGTATTAGAATAAGGATTGCCTTTGGCTACGGAGTCTACTCCAAATTATTGACATAGTGGACCACTCCTCTTCAGCTTAGCTTGTTATACATCATATGGAACACTGAGTTATGTGTAGTTTAAGGAAATATGTTCTAAATCACAGTAAGTGATTGAAAGGCAAAAGGAGTTATGTCTAGTTCAGGGATCCATATGAGTTGAAGGTTTTGAAATACAGCAAAATCCACTAGTAAAGAAATGAATAAAATTTACTAAATATTGGAAATGTTAATCCAACTGAAGTTTCAAACAAGAAGTATTAATCTGGTAATTTTTTAAAAACTAAAAAGAAATGATTAAAAATAAACATATAAGTCACCTTAACTGAGTGATCAATGTTAACATCACTAGTAATATGACATATCAATATTACGTACTCCCTGATAGAATACACAGAAAAAGTCCTTCTTCCCCCAAATGCATAACCTCAGTCAATCATAAGAAAACATTAAGACAAGTCCAAATGGAAGGATGATTTACAAAATACCTGACCAAACTTTAACAGTCACAAAAGACAATGAAAGACAAAGAAAGACAAATTGGAGGGGATTAAGGACCTGGTAAGTAAACACAATGAGAGAGTCTAGATTGAATCTTCAAAGAGAAAGAGGACATTAGTGGGAAAACTGGGGAAATATGTTAAAGTTCATCATCTGTTAATAGTAATGTCTCAATGTTCATTTCATTTTTTGGCTCTTTGTATCATGGTTATGTAAACTGTTAGCCTTTGGGGAAGCTGGGTGAAGACTCTATATGAGACTGTTCATATTATCTTTGTAAATTTTCTATAAGTCTAACATTATAACAAAATTAAGTTTTAAAAGTACAGTATAGATTCACAAGACTTTTAAAAGTACAGTATAGATTTAAAAAACAGAAATGTGCACATTTTATCATCATACAAAATAAACATTTGATTGCTGTCTTACTAATTTGCTGTTTTCTCTTTGATATCTTTTTTCTTTTCCTTTTTATCTTCCAAGCCTTTGATCACTTGTCTTAGTCAAGGTTGAGCATATAGAGAAGTACACACATTCTGCAGCCGGAGAACCTACCTTCAGATTCTATTTCTACCATTTACTGTGTGATTTGGGGCAATAAAATTAACTTTCAGTGCACGGTTTCTTTATGGTACAAATGGTAAGAATAATATCTGCCACAGAGTTGTTGTAAAAATAAATGAGTTAATATATGTAAAGCATATGGTAGAGCAGTATGTGCCCAGAGTGAGTACCATTTGACAGAAACACCAGAATAACATGGAGACAGAGTAATGTCTCTTACTTCAGCAACAAAGTGGGACGGCTGTTTCCTTCCCTTTATCTCTGGCTGCAATGAAGCTGACATTACTGGAGGATGGCTTAACTAATCAAACACTTCTGATTGGAATTTTGATTTCCGAAAGGATAATGGTGAAGGGGCACATTAGCAGAATCAAGGAAACAGATAATTCCTCACTCCAGCATTCTAGTCACACTCCCCCCCAAGTGGAAATCAGGCTGTGTGCTTCTCTGCCTACATTTTTGTTCCCTGCCCATCTTCTAACCCTGGATCTCCAGTGCTCCTGCAGCTCTGTGAGCCATCATATGCTCTTCCAACAAATCTCTTTATTTCTTACGTTCATAAATAAAAACTCAAAATGGATTAAAGACTTAAATGCAAGACTTCAAACTATAAAAATCCTAGAAGAGAACCTAGGAAATACCTTTCTTGACATCAGCCTTGGCAAAGAATTTTGGCTAAGTCTTCAAAACCAATTGCAATGAAAACAAAAATTGACAAGTGGGGCCTAATTAAAGAGTTGCAGAAGCAGAGCAAAATAAACTATCAACAGAGTAAACAGACAACTTACAAAATAGGAGAAAATTCACAGACTATGCATCTGACAAAGGTCCAGAATCTATAAAGAACTTAAACAAACTAACAAGCAAAAGGCAAACAATCCCATGAAAAAGAGGGCAAAGGATATAAACAGAGACTTCTCCAAAGAAGACATACAAGTGGCCAACAAACATAAGAAAAGAAAGGCTCCACATAACTAATCATCAGAGAAATGCAAATCAAAACCAGAATACAATACCATCTGATGCCAGTCAGAATGTACTATATAAAAAGCCAAGAAATGACACATGTTGTTAAGGCTGCAAAGGAACTCTTATACCCTGTTGGAGGAAATGTAAATTAGTTCAGCCAATGTAGAAAGCAGCTTGGATGTTTCTCAAAAACTAAAGATAGAACTACCATTCAACCCAGTAATCCCATTACTGAGTACATGCCCAGAGGAAAATAAATCATTCTACCAAAAAGACACATGCGCTCATATGTTTATCACAGTACTCTTCACAACAGCAAAGACATGAAATCAACCTAGGTGCCCATCGACAGTGGATTGGCTAAAGAAAATGTGGCACATATATACCATGGAATACTATGAAGCCATAAAAAAAGAACAACATCGTGTTCTTTGCAGCAACATAGATGCAACCATAGGCATTATCCTAAGTGAATGAACACAAAAAGAGAAAACGAAATACCTTATGTTCTCACTTATAAGTGGGAGTTAAACACTGGATACACATGGACATAAAGATAGGAAACAATAGACACTGAGGATTACTAGAGGAAAGAAGAAAAAGGAGGCAAGGGTTGGAAAACTACCTACTGGATACAATGCTCACTACCTGGGTGACAGGTTCATTTACACCCCAAATCTCAGCATATACAATATACCCTTGTGACAAACTTGCACATGAAACCCCTAAATCTAAAATAAAAGTTGGAAAACAAATAAATAAATAAAATGTTGGTTTCTGTTGTTTGCAGCTAACCACAACCATGCTGTTTTTACCCTAATACCAATATCCCATGACCCAATTTCTAAAGTCTCAGAGGGTCAAGTGCAGTGGCTCAGGCCTGTAATCCCAGCGCTTTGGGAGGCAGGCAGATCACCTGAGGTCAGGAGATCGAGACCAGCCTGGCCAACATGGTAAAACCCCATCAATATTAAAAATACTAAAAAAAAAAAAATAGTTGGGTGTGGCAGTATACACCTGTAATCCCAGCTACTTAGGAGACTGAGGCAGGGGAATAGCTTGTACCAGGAGGCGGAGGTTGCAGTGAGCCGAGATCACACCACTACACTTCTGGGTGACAGACAAGACTCCCTCTCAATAAAATAAAATAAAGTAAAATAGTCACAGAACAGCAGTGTTCCTAAGCCTTGCTTCTGAAAATGTGGTTCACAGACCATACTTTGAACAGGAATAAAGCTTGATGAGCTGATGTTTGAGACAATAAGCAAAGAGAAAAGAAATCCCACTGGAATGTTAGCTCCTTGAGGAAGAGCACACAATCTTTCAAGGCATGTCTCATTTGCCCAGAACACAAGTTCTTGCCAGGCCCAGGTTAGACAGTAAACAAAGGTAGATGTCTATTATTCATGGGGACCTAATTTGCTGCTATACTAATACAACTACTGATTGAACTGATGCAAAAAAAATGGCCCATAGTTTGGGTTTGTCCTTAAGACAACACATCATAAATCAAACACTGAAATTTCAATCTGTAACTATTAATGGCTGCCTTATAATAAGACTTTTATATTAGATAAAGGCCATGGCTATCTTTGTGTTTCACAACTGGGAAAAATTTAAGAAGACAGAATAATTCTGAAGGGACTAGATTAACATGTAACGGCCACATTACTTATGTGACAGACAAACACTCAGCAGAAATTTATTAGCCTTTCAAGAAAAACTCTTAATTAAAAACTTAGGTGATCTGATTAAAGAGTTAAGCTGTTACTTAGACTTAAATTGGGTAACATTTCACAAGAAACTACAAAGTAATATACAAATAGGGAATCATTTGAATGCACAAGCAGAAATCTCCACACTGTTATGTGAATTTAGTGTCTGATGGACAATGTTTATGCATGGCTAATCAAGAATTCAGAATTCTAATGGAGAATCATACCAGTGTTATGATATTAAAGGTTATTCCCACAGGCAAATATTGTGTTTAATTTATTAATTCATCCTATTGTAATTCTGATAATTGCTTGTTTCATAACTTTATTATGGACTTGCTGGATAGTCAACTGCAAACTAGCCAGAAAAAGTAGAAACACCAATGGAGATCATTTTAAAACTTACACTGAAACTATAAAATAGTAACAGAAAAGGAAACTTGTAAGGATAAACACAGATTTTGGGGGAAAACAAACATTTAATTTAAAATTTTCCCTGGCACCAAGAGGGGAAAGAGTATTCTCCCTGCCCACCCTTAGGAAACTTGAACTTTTAAATGCTTTATCTGTCTCTCTGAGGTGTTTATAAATCTTTTTTAAGAGCTTACTAAGCCTCTTGCCAGTTCTGCATCCTAGGAATGTATTTCCTGAGGCGTCCGAGGCATTTCTTTGAAATGGGAACATCTAAGAGGACAGAAGTCACCTGGTTTCCCTATCTCTATGCAATCAAAGCCTAGGTGCATGTTTTGTGATGTAATTTCCTGCTTATCATAAAGATACAAGAGGTTTTATATTTTTTATTTTGATAAAGACAATCAACATGCATGTAATAGGTTATATCTGCTTGGCTGTATAAAGGGTGATACTTCATTCTCCCTTTATAATCGCCTTAGCAGATCATCTGTAATGTGCATCACAGTCTGATTTAATGCTTATTCAGTAGTAACACTATTTTATTCTTTTCTACATTTTTGTAAAGAGGATTCACTGGTTTAGTAGGAGATTTTATTTCTAATTATATTTCCTTAACCCAGCTTAGTAGTAATGGAGCATAATGGGTATAATTCCTATATAAGCTAATTAACCTCTCTCTAAATAAGCCCTGGTCCAGTTCTGGAAAGCCACATAGAATATGTCATTCAACACAAGAAGACTGAATAAAACAAAACTGATCTGGAAAACCACGTTGAATATGTCATTTGACACAAGAAGATTAAATAAAACAAAGCTGATCAATATAATCTACCAGCAGTGCTGGGCAGCAGAGACATAAAATATTTAAATAGTGTATTATTTTAATGTTAATTCAGGAGCATTCCAATACCAAAATGGGACATGCTGGAGAAATGTAATTTCAACACACAAGAGAACAGTGTCCTTCTGACATGATAAGACACAATGAAGCACAAACACTTTGAAGGATTTATAATCTGGTAAAATAAATCTCCCAGAAGGCTGGAGCTGTGCCAATTTTAACTCATTTTTTTACAGCATCAGGGAAAAGTGCTGAGAAAACGTTCAATGTTCCAGGTGATGATGCTGACAAAAGGGAGTGTTCATCAGGTTTGACTGCCTAGATACGGAGAAAGAAGTGTATTCATGATGCTTTGTAAAGCTAAAAAGCCCTTTGATGGTTAGTTGCTTTCAGTGCAGGTCATCAATGTAAGACATTTTCATGTCTGTTTTTCTGTTCTTGTATACAAAGAGTGTGAAATAAAGAATATTTCCTTCACTGTGATCTGCAGAACACCAGTGTCCATGAGATGTTATTTGTACTCCATGTGGGGAAAGGGCTTTTTTCCAGTCAAATAAACCTGAGAATGTTCTTGAACTTTTATAATCTAGGTTAGCATATTAAGGGTTATGAGAAGACCCATAATAAAGAAACCCAGTTAATCAGCACCTCACAAATTATTTGAGCATGAATCTCCTCCTTTCTCTTTTCAACCCTTTAATAATAATAGCTATTATTTATTGAGCATTTATTATGTATCAGACAGTTTTTATATACCCTTTTACATATAATACAACACTCACTGAATCCTCACAAAAACTATATGAGGAACATACCAGTGTTATTATCTCCATTTTACAAATTAAAAAAAAAAAAGAAAAGCTAAGGCTTAGAAGAGTTAAGTAATTAGCCCAAGGACACAAAGCTGTGGTAGAGGAAAAACTTGCATCTGGCAAGCCTGAGTCTAGACACTCCAGTCTGCTGCCTCTCCTTTCTCCTTAGCGGAGAGCTGTCCATGCTCAGTCCATTCATTGCCTTGGGAAAGTTGATTCACTTTGGTTGTTTTCATTTATTCTTCTGAATGACTTCCATTCTATGGTTGGTTGGAGTTATGTTCCCTGATTTCCATAGCTATCAGCTTCGATGTCATCATTTCATTGGCTTTTCTCTCTGTATTTTGGAACTACTTCTTTCACAGAGCTCTGTGCCTCAGTTTTCTTGACGATATAAAAGGAATAATACTACTGGCCTCATAGGTTGTTACGTTTATTATAAGCAAGACCTAAAGTGAAAAGTCCTTTGAACAGCAGCTTGGACAAGAACCCAGTAAACATTAATGATGATGCTTATGATAGTTTTCAGAATTATTGTTGCTGTTGTCATCACTGATTCTGTCTCACAGAGAGTCAGCGTTTTCATGGATACAGAAAACAATGTACTGGTAAGAGTTGGGTAACAGCATTTGAGTGCCTAAAAATGCAGTACATACACAGTAGGAGGATTATGAATCCCTTGTGAGTAGCTATAGATCTTTAATTCTGTCAAGGGCTTGGAGTGAGAAAAGAATAAAAAGTCTTCCTACCTACTCTCAGAAAAGCAGGATTTTTCTTTTTGTCCATGAGGACTATCCATTGCCTTTTTGAGTCACTTACATGTCCTTTCACTAAATGAAAGCTCCTTGTAATCTAGCAGAAGTAAATAAGCAATCCTCATTTTCATTCCTATTGTGGCTTTTCATGTTTTCCTATGTTTTTACATTTAAGGTGGAAGGTGGGAATGAATGCAGTAGAATAGACCAGTAATGTGCTAATTTAAACCAAAACCATGCAATCTTACTTTTAAAGACAATTCTTCAGCAAAATTTACATACTCTAAAAATACTTGTAAGATGCCTTTCTAGTCCTTTGCTTATAACTCAGATAGATTTACTTATTTGGACAGAGCAATTACATGAGTGCAGTGTCATTTCATTCATGAATTTTAAAGAAGTCTAGCATCTGTATAGTTACTATATTAATCAGGGTTCTCCAGAGAAACAGAATCAATAGGATATACACATACAAGGAGATTTATTATAGGAATTGGCTCACACAATTTACGAAAGCCAAAAGTCCCATGATCTGCTGTCTGCAAAACCAGTGGTGTGATTCAGCCCAAGCCTAGAGGTCTGAGAACCAGGGGAGCCAATGGCATGAGTCCCTATTCAACTCCCAAAACTGGAGAACCAGGAGCTCCAATGTCTGAGGGCAGAAGAGGATGGATATCCCAGCTCAAACAGAAACAAATTCTGCCTTCTTCTGTATTCATGTTCCAATCAAGCCCTCAACAGATTGAATGACTTCCATCCACATTAGTGAAGGCAATACTCTTTACTCGGTCCACCAATTCAAATACCGGTTTCTTCCAGAAATACCCTAACAGATATACCCAGAAACAATATTTTACTAGCTATCCGGGCATCCCTTAGCCCAATTAAGTTGACACATAAAATTAACCATCACAGTTACATGTGTGATGTGTAGACCAATAAATCAAATAAACAGTTTGAAATCCATGACCTACAGCGTAATAGATTATCACTGGATAGCTTCCTACTCTTTGGATCTGAAACCGGGGATGTCTTCGGATTTCTAGCCTAGAACAGTGTTCCTGAACAAAGCCTTTGGGGAGGCAATCTTTTAGAAACTACCACCTTATTCTCATAGAGATTCTGTTATTTCTCTCTCCCATCTCTACATAGAGAACCAGCATTACTGAATGGTAATGATAATAATAATTACTAGTAACACTTATAGCACTTGCTCTGTGCCATGCACTATTCTAAGCATTTTATATTACTAACCCATTTAATCTCATCCTTATAGAAACCAGATGATATAGGTTCTATTATTATCCTCTTTTTACAGATGAGAAAACTGAGGCAGAGAGATGTGAAGAAACTTGTCCAAGGTTACAGAGCTAAAAGGGGCAGAGCTAGTAAATGGCAGAGCAGAGATCCACTCCTGCTCCAGAGCCTGGCTCCAGAGTTCCTGCTTTAATCACAACATGGCAAAATGAGGGCAGTGTGCAATCCTCAAGTACTTCAGAAATGAGGAGAGGAGGAAGGTTGTCATCATGTCTGGAGCCTGAACACATCCATCTCCCCACCTAGTAGTACCCTTAGTCAGAATAACCCTGTTGGTTTGTTGATGATCCTTCTCAGTGTCAGTCAAGGCTCACAAAACAGAATTTTAAAGCTGAACCAACAGGATTTTGAAAGCTGGTAAGTAGAGAGCATGTTTGAGCCTGTTTGGGAGAATGCTGGCACCATTAACAGGAATAGAAAATCAGATCTCTCTGCCTTCAGGGACTTTAAATTGCATTCAAGAAAAAGCAGAGTATAAGCATGCCATTTCAGTTCAATGAGGAAAACAGAAGGATTTGCTTGAGGTGTTGTAAGCGGAAAAAGAAGGGTACATTTATCCAGCTGGGTAAGGAAAAGGATCATGAAAAAAGGGCTTAAAATAACAAAATCCATTTTCTAAGATCATAGACCAATAAATCTAGCATTTTACCTTTATAAGCAATCCACAAAAACTTTTAAAAAATATTTTCTCTGCTTGTCATTGTTAAATAAAAACACCACAATTCTACTGGAGGTGATTCTAGTTTTCAGCTAAGTACAGTACATATTAATTATGAACTATTTCTATCAAAGAATCTACTCACAAAGTTTTTATTCTTTGTTTTGTTTTTGCCAAAAATGTACCACATAAACTCGACATGTGTTCTAAATACGTTCTTGCTCTTTTCTGTATGGTGATCTTAAGAATATTTATCACAAGTTAGGAAACACAGCTGCCATCATTTTAGGAAAGAAATAGTCATGAGTAATGCTTTAACACACATTTCAAAGCATCAGGGATTCTAAAAAGCTCAAGACAGTTGTGACTTTTATTGTTTCTGTATGTTCTAGGCATAACACAATTTTCATTGTGAAAATGTTTACATTAAAATTACTCCCAATAATCCATAGATTACACACTACTGCATAAATCTACTTAAATCACTACTAGAAAACCCAATCACTACCAGAAATAATTCAAGTTAAGGATAATGTTCAATAATTTTCATGGTATCTAGAGTCAAGATACAGCTTAGAACTTGTCTAAAAATCTGATCTAATGTTTCTGCACTTTTAATATTCTTGTCGTAAAAGTGTGACTCACTGACTTAGACCACGAGCCTTCTAAATATATGGAAATGAAAATCTATCTGTAAAAATAGAATAGAATAGAATAGAATAAAGACATTACCTAGATACAGTCTTCTGAGGTTACCACTGGAGAGGTGATGACCAAGACCAAAGAAATTGAGTAACATATGGAAAATGATATAATGGAGAAAGAACCAGACTGCAATCAGGTATCCTAACACTAGTTCTGACTTTGTCATCACCCGGGAAAATGGCACCACCTCTCTGGCCCTCAGTTTCATCAGGGGTAAAATAAGACATTTGACTAGATGATCACTAATGTTGAACTCTATGAAATCTAAGATGCTCTAATGTTAGATTTCTTAAACTCTTTGCATTTTTTAGCTATAAAAACCATAATCTAATAATCTAATATTTCAGATGCTTCCTGAATGTCATTCAACTATTGTCTAAGCCAGAAATAGGCTGTAGAGTATCTAGGGCAAGGTAGTTGATAATCATGATGTCCAGTATGTCTAGTAGCCTAGTGCATTGGGGAAACACCAGAGGGATTTGCTTCTTTAGGGATGGATGAGTCTTGAGTAATTGTTAAATCGTTAAGCGTAATTTTTTGAATCACCTCTATATACCTGAGCCTTTTATGAGCACTGGAAAATCGGAGATGAATGTTAAAGTCTTTCTCCTCCAGAGGCTCATAGTCACATCAGTAAGAAAAATAATTTCTCATTAGATACAATTTTAAGTGCTATGATAGGTTTTTAAATAGTGGGGTATGATGCTCAAAAGAAGAATCTTGATTCATTCATTCTACAAATAATTATTAAGAACTTGATATGTACCAGGCACCATTCTAAGAAACAAGATGAATATAGCAATGACAAATAAAAGTAAAAAAAAAAAAAAGAAAGAAAGAAAGAAAAAGACCCTGTCCTAGACAAGCAACAGACAGATAAACAAAGAATAAAAATAAATATACACTATACTTTCAGGTAGTAATGAAGGCTATCAAGAAAGATGAAACAGAACAAGGGACTGTACACTGGTAGAGGATTATATTAAGACAGAGTAGTCAGAGGTGGCCTCTGCTTTATGTGACATTTGAGCACAGACATGCATAATGTGAAGGAGCATTTAGTATATCCAAGGCAGAGAGAATACCTAAGGCCCTGAGGCAGGAGCTACTTGGATGGGTGTGCAAAGTGCCAGGGAAGGTTATGTCTTGAGATGAGGTGAGAAAGGTAACCACGGGCTAGATCAGGTAGGGTTTTGTTGGACAGGCAAGGAGGTTGGGTTTGCTTCTGAAGGATGGAAAGTCAGGGAAGAGTTTTGAGCAGAAGAATTATATGATCAGATCTTTATCTTTAAAAAGCCATTCTAGATGCTATATGTTTAATGAAGAGGCAGAGAGCAACAGTTAAGCAAGGAGGAAATTAGGAGATAGTTTTTACATTTATGTTAACATACACAAATATTTTCAGTTATAGCATTATAGTATGGGATATGTTAATATATGATAAATTATATTTCTATATTTATATTTATAATTATATAAATCACATACATAGCATATGTTGTTATATAATAATACAACATGTTGTTATATTCCAAAAAATTATATGTATATGTTATAATGAGTTTTATAATTATAATATGTAATAATGACACATTTATTATATCTATTGTTCTTTACATTTATATTCTTAGAAAAAGATGGTGATAGTCTGGAGTAAGAAAATAGGTGTAGAAATAAAAATACTTGTTTGAGGTAAATATTTTGAAGTTAGATCCAACAGGACTTGCCAATGGATGTTCTGTGGGACGGACGAGTAAAAGAGGGCTCGTGGAGGAATTCTAAGTTTTAGCTTGAGAAACTAATGAATACTGATGCCATTTTCTGAGGTGAAGAAGTATAAGGTGAAGCATGTGTTGGTAGTGAGGCTAAGAATTGATTTTGGACATATTAAATTTGAGGTGAGTATTTGACTGTGTCGATAAAAATGCTAAGTAAGCAACTGAATATACAGATCTAGATTTCAGAGGAGTCAAGGTTGGAAATACAAATTTAAGTGTGTTTGGCCACAGGATAGGATGAGCTGGACAGGGAGGAGAGAGAGAAGAAAAGAATCATGGTGGCTGAGCTCTAGAGTTCTCCAGCATTTGGAAATCAAGAGGAGAAACCAGTGGAGGAGCTATCAGCAAAAGCAGAAGAAAGCTGGGAGGGTGGCCCTGTGGTAGCAGAGTGTTCTACTGTGAGAAGAGCTGCTAAGAAGGACAAGTAATATGAGAATTGAGAACTGACCACCAGATTCAGCATGCTCTTCCTTCTTCCTGGAATGCTGTTTCAGATGTTCACATAGATGGTAACATTTCTTTCTTCAGGTCTTTATCAAAATTACCTACTTGGTAATACTGCCAATGGTCAACCTATCAAAAAGCCAAGCAGCTCTCCCAGTTACCTATATCCCCTTTCCCAGCTGTATTCATTCTCCTCAGCTCTTTATCATTCTGTAATAAATTAGGTGTTTTACTTATTTATCTTATTTAGTATCTATTTCCCTCATTAGAATATAAAATCCATAAAGACAGGGTTTTGGGTCTCTTTTGTTCGTTGTGACTTCATCAGTACTTAGAATGAAGCCTGACATCTGGCTGGCACTCAGCACTCATTAAATACTGATTGAAAACATAATTTGATGAATAAATGAAGCCACCATTTACTATAATAGATGTAGCAGCCTTATAAAGTTGATCTTTTTCTTTTTGTTTTTAAATCAAAACTTATCGTTGGTCATAAACTCAGCTTCCTCTAGTGAAAAGCTAATATGTAAAAGGAAGCAGATACTTGCATGTAACTTTAAAATGTTGAGACTAGCTTGCTAAAAAACTATCAGATATTATGTAAACCATTGTTTTAGACTTTGATAATGCAAGAATATATAAGGCAGGGTCAAATAGGAAAGCTATAATAGAGCATGGTAAGTGCAACTATAGACAAGACCACTAGAGGCTTAAGCAAGTGAATAGAGAACCAGACAGGTGGAGAATCAGGTCAGACTTCACCTGTGCATGAAGGTGATAACAAAACATCAGATCATCTCTGATAACAAAAACATCAGAAAACTTCTGAACAAATTAAGTCATCTGTTCACTAAATGTTTATTGATCGTTAACACCAGATTCAGCACTGGGGATATAATAAGCAAAAGAAACACAACCTCTACTCTTATGGAATTCAATCTAGCTTGATAATCTACCTTAGTAACACCAGTACAGCACTTCAGAAGAGCAGCTGTTGAAATCTTTTACAGGTCCTGAGTCATCCAATGCCAGGTAGCTGTGTTACACATCACACCAGCCTACCCTGAGGCAACTATACAATGTTCTGATAAATGCTTCTTAGTGAGAAGGCTCAAGCACGCCCCATCTCTGGTCTAGCAGTTACGGAAAAAGTACAAGGTTTTATATAAGCAAAGTAAATAGAGCTATGCACATTTTTTTAAAGAAATGCATAAAGTTTTGGCATTTCAAACTGAGACATGGCACTAGAAAGTTAGATTCTACTGACAAAAAAAAATTGTAAATCATACCATAAATTTCTATGTTTTTCAGATAATTCATTTCTAAGCACTGTCTATCTCCTAGATAATTTATATTGCATTGATATTTGCTAACTTCCAAACCGAAGGGATTCTAAGGAACTAAATGCCATTTGATTAAAACAGGTTAAAGAAAAAATGATTCATTTTGCAAGTGCTAATTCTATAAATTCCTATAAAATATAATATTTGGGAGTCAAGTGTAAACCAATTTGTGAATAGCCATATAACTCTTTCTGAATAATTTTATAGCTTTGTGTACTTACAGTGGATGGCATTTTCAGGCAATCATAATGATTCCCTCAAGAAAAAGGACCATTACATTGGACTTTTTCTCACATCTTCCTGAGCCAGTGTTATTTCACTAATTGAGCTCATGGAGACAGATATTTACTTAGATTTTATAATATTGCTGATTCTGAAGAGTATTTATAGGAAGTTCACAAATTTATCAAGAACTCTGCAAGATTTTCAATATTTGTCTAATTATTAGAGTAAAAATACTTTTTAAAAATACTATCTGGTATTCTATTTCCTATACAAAGTTAAGAGGAACATCTAGAAATGTGTGCAACTGAGTGATGTCCAGAAAAATATAACGTATTGACTTCAATGGCTGTTAAGAAAATATAATACTTCTCTCCACATCTCTAGCACAAATTCTTAAGATAATGGAGCATAATCCTCATTTCCTTCTGTCAACAACATGTAGGAGGAAAAGGCACTTGGATAAGTGAATGAGGAAATTCCTGGGGTCAACTGTAATTGAGATGTAGAAATAATAGCTGTGGGCTGGGCACCCTTTAATCCCAACATTTTGGGAGACAGAGGTGGGAGGACGGCTTGAGGTCAGGGGTTTGAGACAAGCCTGGGAAATTTAGCAAGACCCTGTCTCTACAAAGCATAGAAATAAAAAATTAACTCGGCGTGAGGGTGTCTGACCGTCCTCCTAACTACTCAGAAGGCTGAGATAGGCATGTTGTTGGAGCCCAGGAGTTTGAAACCGCAGTAGCTATGATTGTACCACGGCCCTCCAGCCTGGACAACAGAGAGAGACCCTGCTTCTAAAACAAAACAGAGAAATAATAGATGTGTTTTAAAAAGTGCCTACAAGTCAAAGGGTGAGGACAGCTTTGGCCAAGGAGATGATTTTGAGTGTGGGAGGGCAAATTAAACCACTTCAGAGAAAGCGGTGGTGGTCTGTGGTATCATAACTATTTTTGCACAATTCATGATTGTTTCCATGTCCAGGTCATCAGGCTACACCCTCCTCTTATGAGAAAGGTACAAATGTATAAAACTAAGTCACCATGAGATATTTTGTCAAGAAAGCTACTACCAGAGTATTCATCTACCCTAAATGTTTTTCTCTCCACATCTATAAATACAGCTATGTCTATAGTTTAAACACATCACATTAAATAAAATTAACACAGACTTCAGAAAAATCTAAAATTACTTTTACATTCTCTATTAAAGAAGGCAGTAAAAAGCGTGGATGTATTTGTATAAAAAATTAATGTTTCAAAATGTCCCCTAGAGGTTGAAACTTTGAGGTACACGAAAATATCAAATGTATAGAACTATTCACTCCTTGTGAGTTCCAGATAGCTTAGGTATTCACAGTACTTTGAAGAAATACAATGTTAAAGAATGTCCTCTAATAAATATGAAAAGGAAGAGAAGACTGACATAAGCCTGCATCTATTTGGTCAGGTCTACTTTGTCTGCTGAGTTAAAATTGGAGCACAGAGCACTCCTTACGAAAGTGTTTAACATGCATCCCATGTCTGATGTGGCAACATTACCAGTAACCCTTCTTATACCCCCACTGGCTCTCACCTTTGCACTAGGAAGGCTGCTTACTGTAAACATGTGAGAATCTCTGTGTGCTCGGCCATTCTTGCATTGCTATACAGAAATACCTAAGACTGGGTAATTTATAAGAAAAGAGGTTTAATTGGCTCGCAGTTCCACAGATTGTAAAGGGAGCATAGCACTGGTTTCTGCTTCTGGGGAGGCCTCAGGAAGCTTACAATCATGGTAGATTGTAAGGGTAAAGGGGGAGCAGGCATCTCACATGAGAGGACTGGGAGCAACAGAGAGAGTGCAGGGGAGGTGCCACACACTTTTAAATGACCAGATCTTATAAGAACTCACTATCAAAAGGACAGCACCAAGAGGATGGTGCTAAACCATTCACGAGAAATCTGCCCCATCCAAACACCTCCAACCAGGCCCCACCTCCAACACTGAGGAATGCATTTCAACATGAGAATTGGAGGGGACAAATATCCAAACTACACCACTCTGCCTGAAGACTTCTCTGACCACAGGGAAAGTGTGTAACCAGCAGGCAGGACAAGCCAGAAGACCGGAGTTAACACCCATGGAAGCAACTCAGCAAATGCTGGCTGACGGGTCTCCGGGCATACAACCAGCTTCTTTCCTCGTCAATGTGATTAGCTCTGAGGTGTGCTGTATAGGAGCTCCCAGAGTTCCTTGGCAGGACTGGGCCCTGGGGTACATCTGGTGAGTGAGTTGATAATATGCCCTTTCATGTCTTCTTTCCCGTTCCTCTTTCACTTCCCCACTCTTCCACCTGTGTTTCCTGGAATCTACCTCCCAAATGAATTGCTCTACACTTAAATCCTTGCCCCTAGGTTTACTTTGAGATAACCCAATTTAAACCTCAAGGGCAGAATTTTTGCTTCCATAGTATATTGTTTTTTAAGTGTGGGCAAGAGTTTACATATAAATATAAATAGGTTAAGTTATTTATATTTATAAGTTTACATATAAATATAAATAAAAAGGTTTATTTTAGTTTGGCAATCAAAAGTTCCACTAGAGCTTCTGTTTCTACCCAAGAGGGATTAACAGGCCAGAGAACTGTCATCCTACTGTGAAAAAGAAAAAAAAAAAGGAAACTACAGGAATAAGTATTTTCTGACCTTGGACAGCAGCCAGAGCAATATTGTGATCTCTGAAAGAATGAAAACAAATGATCCTTATACTTTCTCCAAATTATTGCCTGGAAGCAGCTCTAAAGCCCTAAGATAGGAAAAGCCTAACAAAACTCCGTGGTCACATGGCCTCAACAAGGTGAGGAGAGGGGAGACCAGGGAGGCTAAGGCAGCCAGAATTCACAGGGCAGAATATGAGAAAGGTGATATCCTGGAGAGAAAGAAACCCCTTCGAGGCTTTGGCTGAGTACTGATCAGCACAGGCCTGGTTTAAGACTCCACGAGGCTTTGGAAAGAACCTCCTGAAGCAATTGGCAGAGCTCAAACCAGACTCAATAGAGTGTGTCATCTCACCAGCCAAAGCAGAAAAACTGGTGATCCAGGGAACTTGCTAGAGGCCTCAGAAGGGTATCACCTGAGTGGTACAGCTAAATAAGCCCTACATCAAAGGCTGCTCTGCACTTGCCAAAAGATTTGAAAACGTCAGTGCCATCCAAAACGGTTTTATTATGTGTTAAGACAAAGCCCAACACTCATATCCCCTGACTCTCACTTCCATTTTATGAAGGAACGCAACAACACAGTGTTTGCCGTTTCACTTCCCCTTAGGCCCCAGGCCCTCTGCCTGGAGGATAGGCTTTCAGCTCTCTATTTTACTTGCTCCCTCGCCTCCTTAGGGGTGTATTCAAGTGTCCTCTTTTCAGTGAAGCCCTCCTTGACCACCCATTTAAACGTGCATTCGCTTCCCCACTCCTTAACCTCCTTCCTGGCTTTATTTTCCTCCATAGAATTTTATCACCATGTAACTTTCTCTACATTTTATAAATGTAATTTTTTTTGTTTGTTTTTGGTCACAGCGTCCCTTCTCTACACTATAAACTTCATGAGGGCAGGAGTTTTTGTTCTGTGTTCACTGCTCTCTCATCGACTTCTAGAGCAGTTCCCAGCATATAGTAAATGCTTAAAGATTACCTGCTGAATAAATATTTTAGAAAAATAACTGCAGCTACAATGTGTACTGACTACTATGACACAAAAGGAATAAAAAACATGGTTTATAAAAATATGTTATAGCTTTTACTGTGACATCTTCTAGTTTGATATATGTCTTTATATATAAATATACATATGAATATATATAATCTCTACGTTTCTCTTCCTCTTTTCTCTCTTACTAATATCTCATGGGCTATTTTCTCCCTCCCCTGCTCAAAGCAGAAACCAAAACAAAGATCAAAGAACCTAGCAGAGGCTGGGTGCGGTGGCTCACACCTATAATCCCAGTACTTTGGGAGGTTGAGACAGGTGGATCACCTGAGATCAGGAGTTCAAGACCAACCTGGCCAACATGGTGAAATCCTGTCTCTACTAAAAATACAAAAATTAGCTGGGAATGGTTGGCACATGCCTGTAGTCCCAGCTGCTCGGGAAGCTGAGGCAGGAGAATCGCTTGAACACGGGAGGCAGAGGTTATAGTAAGCCAAGATTGAGCCACTGCACTCCAGCCTGGATGACACAGCAACACTCCATCTCAAAGGAAAAAAAAAAATAAAAAGGGGGAGATCCGATCCAAGATGGCCGTTTAGGAACAGCTCAGGATTGCAGCTCCCAGTGAAAGCGCAGAGGGTGAGTGGACGCCGCGTTTTTATTGCCCACAGACTAGGAAATTCCCGGGCAGAGGAGCTCCACGGTCGCCAGCGCGGCTGTTTCGGCCAGCGCGGCTGTGCCGGCCAGCGCCGCTGCTTTGCCCAGCGCGGCTGCTTTGTTGGCGCCCCGGAGCCGCGGTTCTCCGTACAAAATACACCGGTCCGGGGGCCCTTTAGGCTGGCGATTGGAGCCACGGGAAGTCGCCCATACACTGGTTCAAAAAGGGAACTGAGCAGAGAACCAGGAACGTAGATTCCAGGGGAAAAAAAAAAAAAAAAAAGCGCCACAAACCTCAGTGCTGCTGTTTAAGCCAGTGCAGTGAGTGGCCGCAGGGGAAAACAAACAGACCCCGGCGCCTCTTCAACAGGCGACTGGAACACCAACTTAAAAAAGGCTCTGAGGCAGGGAGCCAGGCGATCAGGCTCGGCTGGCCCCACCCCCACAAAAGAACAGCAACCAGAAACTCTGGATTGAGAGTTTCACAGCAAGCGCAGCTGAACCCGGGACGGTCCAGCTCTGTCGGGGAGGGGCGTCCGCCATTACCGAGGCAGCCCGCCGTTGCCAAGGCAACCCGCCATTGCTGAGGCAGCCCGCCGTTGCCAAGGCAACACGCCACAGCAGAGACTCCGCCCCAACAGAGGCGGGCCACCATCTCCAAAGCAGTTCTAACTACACCCATATAATCAGGACTGCAGGAAAGTTCACTTGGCAGCGGGGCGCAGCCCACAGCAGCTCAGCAAAGCTGCCATAGGCCGACAGTGACTAGGCGGCCTCCTTGCTGGGCTGCGCAGGTCTGAAGGAAAAAAAAAAGAAGGCGGCAGCATAACGGAAACTCATAAATAAAGCCCTAAATCCCTGGGACAGAACACCTGGGAACAAAAAGCAGTTTATGAGTTCAGCTGCAGCAGACCTAAAAGTACCTGCCCAGCAGCTCTGAATGAACAACAACAGAGCTCACAACTCACCATTTGAGCTCCTATAAAGAAAAGACCGTCTCCTCAAGCAGCTCCCTGACCCCTATATATCCAAAAAGACACCTCATAAAAGAGAGATCAGATTGACACGAGGCGGGTATCCTTCTGGGACAAAGATAGCAGAAGAAGAAAACTGGTAACAACCCTTGCTGTTCAACAGCTGCTGCAGGTGAACCCCAGGCAAGCAGGACCTGGAGTGAACCTCAGCAGACCTACAGCAGAGGGGCCAGACTGTCAGAAGGAAAACCAAGAAACAGAAATAACCTCATCATCAACAAACAGAACGTCAATCTGAAAGATTTGAGACCCAATCTGAAAGCCAGCAACTACAAAGTCGACAGGTGGATAAATCCTTAAGGATGGGAAGAAACCGGTGCAAAAAGGATGAAAACACCCGAAACCAGAACACCTCTCCTCCTAAAAGGGATCACAACTCCTCACCAGCAAGGGAACAAGGTTGGATGGAGAACGAGTGTGATGAAATGACAGAATCAGACTTCAGAAGGTGGGTAGTAAGAAACTTCTGTGAACTTAAAGAACATGTTCTAACCAAATGCAAAGAAACTAAGAACCTTGAAAAAAGATTTGACGAAATGCTAACAAGAATGGACAAAATAGAAAGGAATATAAGTGAATTGATGGAGCTGAAAAATGCAACACGAGAACTTCGTGAAGCATGCACAAGTATCAACAGCCGAATTGACCAAGCAGAAGAAAGGATATCAGAGGTTGAAGATCAACTCAATGAAATAAAACGGGAAGGCAAGACTGGAGAAAAAAGGGTAAAAAGGAATGAACAAAGTCTCCAAGAAATGTGGGACTATGTGAAAAGACCTAATCTACGTTTGATAGGCGTACCTGAATGCGATGAAGAGAATGAATCCAAGCTGGAAAATACTCTTCAGGATATTATCCAGGAAAACTTCCCCAACCTAGCAAGGCAGGCAAACATTCAAGTCCAGGAAATACAGAGAACACCACAAAGATATTCGTCAAGAAGAGCAACCCCAAGGCACGTAATCGTCAGATTCACCAGGGTCGAAATGAAGGAGAAAATACTAAGGGCAGCCAGAGAGAAAGGTCGGGTTACCCATAAAGGGAAGCCCATCAGACTCACAGCAGATCTCTCAGCAGAAACCCTACAAGCCAGAAGAGAATGGGGGCCAATATTCAACATCCTTAAAGAAAAGAACTTTCAACCCAGAATCTCCTATCCAGCCAAACTAAGCTTCATAAGTGAAGGAAAAATAAAATCCTTTGGGAACATGCAAGTACTCAGAGATTTCGTCACCACCAGGCCAGCTCTACAAGAGCTCCTGAAAGAGGCTCTACACATATAAAGGAACAAGTACCAGCTCAACTAAAGGGCAAAACAGCCAGCTAGCACCACAATGGCAGTATCAAATTCACACATAACAATATTAACCCTAAATGTAAATGGACTAAATGCCCCAATCAAAAGACACAGACTGGCAAATTGGATAAAAAGACAAAACCCATCGGTGTGCTGTATCCAGGAAACCCATCTCACATGCAAGGATACACAAAGGCTCAAAATAAAGGGATGGAGGAAGATTTACCAAGCAAATGGAGAGCAAAAAAAAGCAGGAGTTGCAATTCTCATCTCTGATAAATTAGACTTTAAAGCAACAAAGATCATAAGAGACAAAGAGGGACATTACATAATGGTAAAAGGATCAATGCAACAAGAAGAGCTAACGATCCGAAATATATATGCACCCAATACAGGAGCACCCAGATACATAAGGCAAGTTCTTAATGACTTACAAAGAGACTTAGACTCCCACACAATAATAGTGGGATACTTTAACACCCCATTATCAACATTAGACAGATCAACCAGACAGAAAATTAACAAGGATATCCAGGACTTGAACTCAGACCTGGACCAAGCAAACCTAATAGACATTTACAGAACTCTCCACCCCAAATCCACAGAATATACATTCTTCTCAGCACCACATCACACCTACTCTAAAATTGACCACATAATTGGGAGTAAATCACTCCTCAGCAAATGCAAAAGAACGGAAATCGCAACAAACAGTCTCTCAGACCACAGTGCAATCAAGTTAGAACTCAGAATTCAAAAACTAACTCAGAACCGCACAGCTTCATGGAAACTGAACAACTTGCTCTTGAATGTTGACTGGATAAACAATGAAATGAAGACAGAAATAAAGATGTTCTTCGAAACCAACGAGAATGAAGACACAACATACCAGAATTTCTGGGACACATTTAAAGCAGTCTCTAGAGGAAAATATATAGCAATAAGTGCCCACATGAGAAACAAGGAGAGATCAAAAATTGACACCCTATCGTCAAAACTGAAAGAGCTAGAGGAGCAAGATCAAAAAAACTCAAAGTCTAGCAGAAGACAAGAAATAGCTAACATCAGAGCAGAACTGAAGGAGATAGAGACACAAAAAACCCTTCAAAAAATCAATAAATCCAGGAGCTGGTTTTTTGAAAAGATCAACAAAATAGACAGACCACTAGCCAGATTAATAAAAAAGAAAAGAGAGAATAACCAAATAGATGCAATAAAAAACGATAAAGGGGATATCACCACAGATTCCACAGAAATTCAAACCATCATCAGAGATTATTACAAACAACTCTATGCACACAAACTAATAAACCTGGAAGAAATGGATAAATTCCTGGACACTTGCCTCCTGCCAAGCCTAAACCAGGAAAAAGCCGAAACCCTGAACAGACCCATAACAAGGTCTGAAGTTGAGGCAGCAATTAAGAGCTTACCACCCAAAAAAAGCCCAGGTCCAGATGGGTTCACAGCTGAATTCTACCAGACATACAAAGAGGAGCTGGTACCATTTCTTCTGAAACTATTCCAAACAATACAAAAAGAGGGAATTCTTCCCAAATCATTTTATGACACCAACATCATCCTGATTCCAAAACCCGGCAGAGACTCAACAAGAAAAGAAAACTACAGGCCAATATCTATGATGAACATAGATGCAAAAATCTTCAATAAAATACTGACAAGCCGATTGCAACAGCACATCAAAAAGCTTATCCACCATGATCAAGTAGGCTTCATCCCGGGGATGCAAGGCTGGTTCAACATACGCAAGTCTATAAACGTAATTCACCACATAAACAGAACCAAAGACAAAAACCACATGATTATCTCAATTGATGCAGAGAAGGCCTTTGACAAAATTCAACAGCCCTTTATGCTAAAAACACTCAATAAGCTAGGAATCAATGGAAAGTATCTCAAAATAATAAAAGCTATTTATGACAAACCAACAGCCAGTATAATACTGAATGGGCAAAAACTGGAAGCATTCCCCTTGAAATGTGGCACCAGACAAGGATGCCCTCTCTCACCACTGCTATTCAATATAGTATTAGAAGTTCTAGCCAGAGCAATCAGGCAAGAAAAAGAAATAAAGGGCATTCAAATAGGAAAGGAGGAAGTCAAATTGTCTCTATTTGCAGACGACATGATTGTATATCTAGAAGACCCCATCGTCTCAGCCCCAAACCTCCTGAAACTGATAAGCAAGTTCAGCAAAGTCTCAGGATACAAAATCAATGTGCAAAAATCACATGCATTCCTATACACCAGTAACAGACTTAAAGAGAGCCAAATCAAGAACAAACTTCCATTCACAATTGCCACAAAGAGAATAAAATACCTAGGAATACAACTAACAAGGAATGTAAAGGACCTCTTCAAGGAGAACTACAAGCCACTGCTCAACGAAATAAGAGAGGACACAAACAGATGGAGAAACATCCCATGTTCATGGTTAGGAAGAATCAATATCGTGAAAATGGCCATACTGCCCAAAGTAATTTACAGATTCAATGCTATCCCCATCAAGCTACCAATGACCTTCTTTGCAGAACTGGAAAAAACCACCTTAAACTTCATATGGAACCAAAAGAGAGCCCACATAGCCAAGTCAATTCTAAGCAAAAAGAACAAAGCGGGGGGCATCACACTACCAGACTTCAAACTATACTACAAGGCTACAGTAATCAAAACAGCATGGTACTGGTACCAAAACAGAGATATAGACCAATGGAACAGAACAGAGGTCTCGGAGGCAACACAACCTTTCTACAACCATCTGATCTTTGACAAACCAGACAAAAACAAGCAATGGGGAAAGGATTCCCTGTTCAATAAATGGTGTTGGGAAAGCTGGCTAGCCATGTGCAGAAAGCAGAAACTGGACCCCTTCCTGACACCTTACACTAAAATTAACTCCAGATGGATTAAAGACTTAAACATAAGACCTAACACCATAAAAACCCTAGAAGAAAAGCTAGGCAAAACCATTCAGGACGTAGGTGTAGGCAAGAACTTCATGACCAAAACACCAAAAGCATTGACAACAAAAGCCAAAATAGACAAATGGGACCTAATCAAACTCCACAGCTTCTGCACAGCAAAAGAAACAATCATTAGAGTGAATCGGCAACCAACAGATTGGGAAAAAATTTTTGCAGTTTGCCCATCTGACAAAGGGCTGATATCCAAAATTTACAAAGGACTAAAGCAGATTTACAAGAAAAAAACTAACAAGCCCATTCAAAAGTGGGCAAAGGATATGAACAGACACTTCTCAAAAGAAGACATACGTGAGGCCAACAAACATATGAAAAAATGCTCATCATCACTGGTCATCAGAGAAATGCAAATCAAAACTACACTGAGATACCATCTCACGCCGGTTAGAATGGCGATCATTACAAAATCTGGAGACAACAGATGCTGGAGAGGATGTGGAGAAATAGGAACACTTTTGCACTGTTGGTGGGAGTGTAAATTGGTTCAACCATTGTGGAAGACAGTGTGGCGATTCCTCAAGGACCTAGAAATAGAAATTCCATTTGACCCAGCAATCCCATTACTGGGTATATATCCAAACGATTACAAATCGTTCTACTATAAGGACACATGTACACGAATGTTCATTGCAGCACTGTTTACAATAGCAAAGACCTGGAACCAACCCAAATGCCCATCGACGATAGACTGGATAGGGAAAATGTGGCACATATACACCATGGAATATTATGCAGCCATAAAAAACGATGAGTTTGGGTCCTTTGTGGGGACATGGATGAACCTGGAAACCATCATTCTCAGCAAACTGACAGAGGAGCAGAAGATCGAACACCGCATGTTCTCACTCATAGGCGGGTGTTGAACGATGAGAGCACATGGACACAGGGAGGGGAGCACTACACACTGGGGTCAGTTGGGGGGAAATAGGGGAGGGATGCTGGGGGGTGGGAAGCTGGGGAGAGATAGCAAGGGGAGAAATGCCAGATGTAGGTGATGGGGAGGAAGGCAGCAAATCACACTGCCACGTGTGTTCCTATGCAACAATTTTGCATGTTCTTCACATGTACCCCAAAACCTAAAATGCAATAAAATAAATAAATGGGAAAAAATAAATAAATAAAAGATTTCAACTCTAAAAAAAAAAAAAAAAAAAAAAAAACACAGCAGAAATGCAAAATAGAAAGATTTGGGTGCAATGCAAACTGGTGTTTTTGTTTTGTTTTTTTCTTATTCCTAAAGATAAGACTGGATTTGTGGGAAAGAGGAGAAAATTCAGCAGTGATTAACAAAAAAGTAGGAAGGGCTGAGGCCTGAGAGGTGGGAAGGTGGAACAGATGCTCGCATGTAAGGGAGCACCCAGCAGCTGAAAGGAACCAATCCTGGGTGGTCCTGCACCAGGCTTATCAATCCCTGACAGAAATATGGAGAACTAGATGGTGGGACGTGAAAAAATTTCACCCTTCTAAAAAAACGGAACCACATAAAACCAGGTAGGCATTTTTCTGTTAGATGAGATTTTTTTAAATATGCATATAAGAAAACTTATCAAACAGTATTGACTGGCAAACATAGAACCAGAATATAAATATAAATCTTTGCACTCAATGATTTAAATGGCATGACAAAACTCATGCCACAGACTGGAAAAGACAAGGATCCTAATCCACTCTAAAAAGAAGAAAAGCATAGTAAAATTCTCATTACAGTTATAATTCTTCATGGTTCCTCTCTACTGTTTAATCATATAGTTAATGATGAGACTTTCTTATATTTTATGCATCTGATGACCCTAAATGTTCATTTCTCATGATTGCTTAAAACAATTTCTGTAAATTCTATTCCTAGGACCTTCTGCTTTCAGAAAAATTGTCTTGTATTCTCCGTATCAGAGGAGATCCATGTGTTCACCTGCTAAGCAGTGATTATCAAACTTCAGTGTGTACCAGACTCCTCTGGAAGGGTCATTAGATAGGGACTTCCTGGCCTGCCCTCAGAGGTTCTGACTGGTAGGTCTGTGTTGGGACCTGAAAATTAGCATTTCTTTTTTTTTTTTTTTAATTGCATTTTAGGTTTTGGGATACATGTGAAGAACATGCAAGATTGTTGCATAGGTACACACATGGCAGTGTGATTTGCTGCCTTCCTCCCCATCACCTATATCTGGCATTTCTCCCCATGCTATCTCTCCCCAACTCCCCACCCCCTGCTGTCCCTCCCTTATTTCCCCCCGACAGTCCCCAGTGTGTGATGCTCCCCTCCCTGTGTCCATGTGTTCTCATTGTTCAACACCCACCGAAAATTAGTATTTCTAACAAATTCCTAGGTGAGGCTAGTATGCTGGTCAGGACTACCCTCTAAGAATGACTACACTTAATATCAGGGATGTATTTTCAAGAAACTCACACCATCTTTCATATTAATTGAATGTTGTTAATTTGAATTTTATTATTTTAAAATCTGTTGTTGGGTAATTTTTCAATCTGTTGGTTTTATACTGACATAAAAACTATAAGCATAAAGATGTTATATAGAGTTTTATGTCTGTACCCAGTTAAATAATTTTACAATAAAAGTGATTACTGATGAAATGTTTTTTCCTATAATTGGCTCCATATACAGTATTCAATGTTATTACCTGAACGATTTTTCCTATTTCTACTCTTACCTCTACTCTAATCTTTTCCCTATATCCAGCAAGAGTGATCAATGTAAAACATGAATCTGGTCATGTCATTTTCCTCTGGTAACCTTTTCGATGGCTCCTTCTTTGTGTCTGAATAAATCCTAAGTTTCCTAAGATGTCATAGAAGATCTTTCATGACTGCTTATTTCTCCAGGTTCCTGGCTAACATCTCCTCACCTCCACCCTTTTTATCCCACTTTCACTTGGAACACTTGTGCTTCTCCATGTTTCCATTTGCATCAGAGCCATTGTCTGTGTGGTCCAAAGTGCTGCCCCATCTACCTCATTTGACCTGTTGGAGTCCATGTTTTCTCTAAGACTCTCGGATGTCTGTTACTGTCTTGTCCCTGCTAACCCACTATGGTCCTCTCTGTACCTCCACAGCATCCAGATTACCCAACTCAATATTCATCACACTCTATTACAATTTTCTATTTTGTTGTTTGTGTTTCCCAGTAGTTTGTAGAAAGTTCTAGATGAGGGGCTATGACAATATTAATTATTAAATCTCTCCACAAATACTAGGATACAAAAGATACTCATATTTTTTCTAAAAAAAATTAAGAATGACACTCAATAATAAATAGGCCAGAAATTTCTATTATTTTAAATAAACAAAGCTACTGATATATTAACCACCCCTGTGACCCTTGTTTAGCCGTCAGAAAGGCTAGCATGCTGAGCTTCGGGAAAACACTGAAGCCAATTCCTGATGATGCGTTCGCTCTTTGCAGATAATGCCACAAGCACTTGAACTACTAACTGTGCCACTTGTCTCCTGCTCCGAAAGCTCCATGACAGCAGAGACCATCTCTGACTTTATCTCAGTGCCAGGCACAGAGTATACACTTACTATCGGTTGCCTGTCTTTTATTTTGCCATTAGTGTGTGATCAGAATTAATTCAGACAGTCAGTGGATATTTGCCCCCGAATTCTTGGTGACTGGCCCAGATGTAACTTTTACCACTCCATAACCATCTTCTTTTATTTTTGTTCTTCTTCTTCCTTGTATTCCAATTCCAAAAACTTAAAGCAGATGATGGGCACAGTGGTTCTGATTCAGTTCTCTGCAGAGAACCAGGTGGGAAAGCTGGGAAATGGTTTGGGAAAATGAGGCAGAAAAAGTAGAGAGCTTCCTGCTTCTTTTATTTCCCCCATGACACTGACGGTAATAGTTGGGTTAATGTAACTTCTAAATTTCTTTCTTTTTCTTTTTTTTTTTTTTTTGAGATGGAGTCTCACTGCTCATGGTGTCGCCAGGCTGGAGTATAGTAGCACGATCTCAGCTCACTGCAATCTCTGCCTCCCGTGTTCAAGCGATTCTCCTGCCTCAGCCTCCCAAGTAGCTGGGACTACAGGCATGCACTGCCACGCCCCACCATTTTTTATATTTTTAGTAGAAACAGGGAAACCCCGTTCCAACTAAATTTCATTTTATAAGAAAAGAAACCTGAGGGGCCTGCCTATTATTGAAATACTTATGACATATAACCTTCTTGATATGTGTCTAAAATTTGAACTAATTTAACGGTACAATAAAGAGTGATTAGACTAAAACAGGGAAATTTGTTTTTCAGAATAAAAGCAGTAAAAATAATGCCTTGTTTTGCAACTTTAAGTATGTGGATATTCAGGAAAGCAAACTTTTAAACATTAAATAAAATTAAAAGGAAAAGAGATAACAGACTTGATTTTTGGCAACATATATTTAACTCATCCTATTACACTGTGCTATTGTCTGAACATCTATGTCAACCCAAAATTCACATGCTGAAATCCCAAGCCCCATAATAATGATACTTTTTCAGAGGAGGGATCAAGAGGGCAGGTGTCTCATGAATTGGAATTAATGCCCTTATAACAGAGTCTGGAGAGAGAGCCCTTGTTCCTTCATCAGATGAACTTACAGCAAAAAGATGCCTGTCTAGGAAGAGAGACCTCACCAGAGGTGGAATTTTCCTGTATCCTGATTTTAGACTTACCAGTCTACAAAACTGTGAGAAATCAATTTCTGTTATTTATAAGCCACCTGGTCTATGGTAGTTTGTTACGGAGGCCCAGACAGATTAAGATACTTTGTACATTTATTATCCAAATTTCCTTTCTCTTGACAAATCAAGACTAGTCACCTAAATGCAAAGACTAGAAATTACTATGTTATGCTATTTACAAAGAAAGCATCCAGGAAAAGGATTTAATTATAGTATTTGAGAACAGAAACACTTCCCATAATCACTGTTCACAAATTTGCTAAACTAGAATATTATATGGTAAACTGTGTTTACATCTTTTAAGAATGACAATAATACATTCTTTTTCTTTTTTTTTTTTTTTAAGATGAAGTCTCACTCTGTCTCCCAGGCTGGAGTGCAGTGGTACAACCTTGGCTCACTGCAACCAGGTTCAAGTGATTCTCCTACCTCAGCCTCCCAAGAAGCTAGGATTACAGGCATGCACCACCACACCTGGCTAATTTTTGTATTTTTAGTAGAGACATGGTTTCACCATGTTGGCCAGGGTGGTCTTGAACTCCTGACCTCAAGTGATCTGCCCACCTCAGTCTACCAAAGTGCTGGGATTACAGGCGTGAGGCACCACATCTGGCCTAATACATTTCTTATAAGAAGTTCTGAGGATTCATTAGTTTATATTTGTAAAGAGTTTTAAAAGTGAAATTCTTCCCTCCCTTCTTTATGTGTCACTGAAATCATTAACAAGTGACGATCAGTATTCCTTTCTTACTGTCTTAGAAAAGCCTACTATCCAATGCTGTGCATTTATCTTTTTCATGTTAGAATTCAAAACTTGAGCCCCATATTCATACATTAAAATGCTCATTTCTTGTTTTAAAATAACTATGATATCATTTAGATCAATTTGGGGTTTTTTAAGAAAAAAATACCATTTTTAAAAAAATGGTATGTTGGGTTTTTTTAAAAAAAATAATTCCTTAGAATTATTATTAAGACTACCAAGTCACATTTCCTTTGCAGAATTTGATGTAATACACAAATATCCAACTGAAAATTCCTAATCCATGAAAAAGTTTTAGAACAATACAAAATATTTATTATTTATAGAGCAGCTTCCATAATCCATGTGCTATATTTGTAGAGCGTTTCTTGCATGTCTTTCTTAAAAGCAATGGGATCATCAAGATTGATTATTCCTGGAACTTGATTTGCATATTTGCCTTTCCACCTTCTAGAATGTGGGGCTACTGGCAAGATAATTATGTACCTGTAAGTTCAGACACTGGTAGCAAAGACTAAGAGTCTCTTTGTTCATGACAGTATCTTGACATTCTGAGGAAGAGAAATCAAATTGTTAAAGTATTAAAAAAAAAAAAAAAAAGCTAAGTCTAAGTGGGGAGAGTGGGAACATTTCCAAAAAGGAGATAAGGGGGGAATAGAGTGTGATTCTGAAGGGTTTTGAGCAAGTTTCATAAAAGAGCTTAATTTCTCATCCATGGACATTTCGTGCTGAAAAAGTCTTTGTTGTGGGAGCTCTCCCATGCATTGTAGGATGGCTCACAGTATTCCTGGCCTCTACCCCCTAGAGGCTGGTAGCACTCTCTGTCAATCAAAAATGACTCCAGATATTGCCAAATGCCCAGTGGGATGAGTTGGGCAGAGGTGGTCAGACAAAATTTTCCCCAGTTGGGAACCAGGGTTGGTATTTGGCACAAAGAAAGGAACATTGGAAATGCCTTCCTAAAGCTAACTACTGGGAACTTTTACTGTGAAGAAAGCACCCTTCTTCACAGTGAAAGTTCTGCAGGGGATGGCCAAGCCAAGAGTTAGAAATGGCAAAAGATGCCACCAAAAGCTATGATTGATGGATCCACTAGCTAGGAAAAAAAAAAAAAAAAAAAAAAAAAAAAAAGATGAGAAGAGCCATCTTTGAGCCGTGTCTGCTGGAAACAAACATTTGTAGCTGCCACAGCCATATGTAACTGTCAACTGAAGCTCCATATCATATACTTAGCAGAGAGCTATTATCCTCTTCAATGAAAAGAAGAGTCTAATAGGCTTCTTCCAGGAAATTTGATGGGCTTAAATACCAGAAACTCCTTGCAGGGGATTCGCTGAGTTTCATTTAATTCATTAAATATATATTTAGCACTCAGTGTGTGTCAGGCTCTGTGTTAGCTGTCAGAAACACAATGATGAAAACAGTCTACCCTCAAGCAACTTATGCTCCAGAGAGGAACAGATTATAACAAGTCTGATCCTCAAATGTCTGGTATAGGGTATGAGCCGGGCAGAGAGGGTCCCAATTCTCCACACTGATAACTACCATAAAGCCAGAACTTAAAAAAAAAAAAAAATCACAGTACTCTTCTTTTTAAAAAAGCAAAATGTGCTTAGCTTTTTTCTCTATTCAAATGCTTTAATTTTTTTCTCTCATTTTAAATTTCTCAGCCATTTCACTGGCATCTTAGGCAGCTGCTTTTTCTCCATCTCAGAGCAATCAATATATGAACGTTTTTAAAAGAAAAATATCCAGCTGCAATTTTATTTTTCTGCTGGCATACATGTGCACAATCTTTTGAATTTACATGATGATGTTAACCAGCCGAAGTCAGCAAGCCTTTCTGAAAAAGCAGTTGATTCAATGATGACAGCTGTGCTGTCATTTCTTATTTAGCTGCCTAATAATGGCAAGATAACATTATTAATAAATTAATAGCATTGCTAGTTAGAGAATGTACAATCCAATTGCATATATTTTTAAATTCACTACATGCAAAATGCTCACTACTTTTCCACATACGATTCACAGTCCCATCTTCAGGGGTATTCAACCACAGCCTTTGTAGATTAGTCATTAGTATTCAGGATAAGAAACAATTGCTTGGAACAGGAAACACAGAAGCCAGACATTTGGCAACATCACACAGAGTTCACTGCTGAAGTCAACTGGCGAAGCGACTCTGGACTGACAGTAACTGGCCTCTGTTGTCATGGAAACAGCAATGAACTGTGTTAGTAAATAGTTTGAGTTCTCTCACCTGCCTAGGCATAAATTCAAAATTTACTGCTGATTTTTAAGTCCACTATTTGTAAGTGACCTATTTAGGGAGTAAATATTCAAAATCACTCTTCACTTCAGAAAAAAAAAAAATCCAAACATTTGCAAAAACATCTGAATCTTAAGTTATTCAAACACAATTAAATTTAATTGTGCAGAATACCTGATGAAAGCCAGTCTATCTATTCATTCTAATGGCTGCCTACTTTGCCAAAAACTAGTTCCTAAAAGTACATAAATAAAATAAAAATATAAATGGTAAGGAAGTGGAGGTAATGCTAATCACCAAGAAAAAGACTTTTCCAAATTCACAGTGAGGATTCATGCCACTTTTAATTTTATTTCAAGCTACATTTATTTTAAATTTCTTCCATCCTCACTCATAACAAAATGAGCCAAGTACAGCTGCCTCCTGTCCACTTTTGACTGAAACATCCCATTAAGGGAAATCCTCTGTCTGGATAATTATAATAATTATCGCCCCTAAATTACAAATGCATAAAGTGTGACAGAAGAAAAATGTCTTAACTGCAGCAGCTCGGGAAAACAGCCACAGTGCAAGCCTCTAATTCTCAGCTCTCTCAATCCACATGTCTCCTACGTCATTCTGGTTTCATTAAGCTTCTTCCTTCAATTATTTTCAATTTCATGCTAAATTATATTTTTCCATAAAGTCTACAAGTGAAAAAGTCATTTTGTTTTTGCTCCAAGTAACCAATTCCCCCCTTATCAACAACTGCTAAAATACGCCCATTACTCTTTTCTGTGACTTCTAGATTCATTTATCAATAAACATTTACCAAGTAAACATCTACAAGTCATGTGCTATATGCTTGGCAAAGGAAGAAGTGACACAAAGATGAATAAAACACGTTTTTGCTTTGAAAGATGTAGGCTAGTGGGAAAACCTGAAATATAGATTTTCCACTCGCCCTAATTTTCACTGAAGGGTGTATCTGAGAGACCACCTATTTTTTAGAGACAGTGTTGTCTGAATTTAAAATACATGGTACTTCTTGGTTATTTAGCATTATGCACCTAAATCACACATGAAGAACATTAATATTTATTTTACTGAGACTTTTTTCAAATATTTTCAAAATTCTAATCCATTGTTGATGCACATTTTATTTATAATAATGTGATATATAATACACATATTACTTACATTATACCCCTATTAGTTTCATAACAAGAAAAGACTTCCATCCATAAATGCTAACCTCGTAAACAGTAATGTAGACTCTGGAAAATTGAAGGAATTCTCACTGCAATGTTTTAAAATTATTTCTCTGAGAATACTTATGCGTCCATTATACAAGATTTAGAATCATTTTTAATAACTAAATGATAGTCATGTACTAGAATTAAAACTATTAAGAATCAAAGAAAAGGTAATCCTGAAATGTAGGGGTAAGGCAAAACAAATATTTCATTTTGCTCTACTAAAAATACAAAAATTAGCTGAGCATGGTGGCAGGTGCCTGTAATCCCAGCTGCTTGGGAGGCTGAGGCAGGAGAATCACTTCAACCCCAAGAGGCAGAGGTTGCAGTGAGCCGAGATCATGCCACTGCACTACAGCCTGGGCAAGAAGAATAAGACTCCATCTCAAAAAAAAAAAAAAAAAAAAATCAAAACAGAAAATCACTTTCAAGACAAGCAAGAATCTATGCTAATACAGGTAATTGTTTTAAATCAAATAAATAGAATCAATTGTCATGTTTAATATTATCACAATTAAAAATAAGACAATTGGCAAATAAAGAAATAGGTAACTTTTTTGATAATATTGGGACTTTATTCTATGTACACTAATTACCAAACTTTTTCTCCAAATCCTCTTAAAAATAATTGAGGACCCAAAAGACCTTTTATTTATGATTATTACATTTATCAGATTTACCATATCAGAAATTAAGCTAAGAACATTTTTTAGATATTAGTGTAACCACAATAAACACATTAAATGTTAGCAAAATTGATGTATATTTTTTAAAATTTATATGTTTTAAAACGTGGGAAGAGTGGCAGTGTTTTATATTTTTGCAAATCTATTTAATATCTTGCTTAATAAAGGATAGCTAGATTCTCATTCAATCTATTATGATATCACGTATCATGTGGTCTCTGGGAAAATTTACTGTACATTCCTGAAAGGATAAGCATGAAAAACGTAAATAGTATTTTTCCAGCGTTATGAAAATACTTGTTGCCTTGCACATTTCTTGTAAGTACTCAGAGATTTCCAGGGGTTCCCAAATCATACTTTGCAAACAACTGCACTAACATATTCACTCAAAACTTTGAGTGAATCTGTCCATAAGCAGATCAGTTACATGAGTATAAGAATTCCAAAGACATTATATTTGTCTTAAAATGGTAATTATGGTGCAATGTGCCCAGAAATATTACAGAAAACAAAATAGGCACTATAACACATTAGAATTTTTTTCTTTCAACATAACAAAATGAAAAATAAATTCCCTTAGAGGAAGAATCAAAGAAAAATGTGGCATATATTTCACTTGGGAATATTTCAGCATTAAAAACAGATTGAACTCTAAGATTTTTCTGATATAGAGTTTACCCATTAGATGAGAATCTTGCCATGAAGGCCATGAGTATTCATGTTGCAGAAATAATTACTCTCTATGTGTGCCCACATTTATATGTAGTCTTTGTGAAGGGAAATATCTTACTTTGAATTCTGTGTATTTTTACATGACTGAGATAAGCTTAGAGTCTATAATTCAAGCACGGGTCTAGTGACTTTCTAAGTCTGGGCAGTCATTCAAATTTTAAACCATGTATCATAAGAAGAGCCAGATGAGTAAATGAAGCATAGCTAGGGTGATATACTACGAGAACAAAGAAGAAAATCTTCATCTGACTCACAGTGACATAAAATGAGATTCCAGTTATCTGAGTTACGTTTTCAGAACAGGTCCTTTCAGGTCCATTACTTGGAAAATAAATATGCCTTTACGTAGTCTACCTTGTAATAGAAGGGCTCTATGGGCTCACATTGCACAGTTTCAGGTGAGTTTTTAATATGCTAAAGGCAGATCTTAGAGCCTTTCTGATTTGTACCTGAGAGATACCTAGAGTGATGAAAGCTCAATTCCATTCAACTGGCCTAATACATTTTATAGCGAACTCATACATGTATGCATGTGTGTAGCAACTAGGAAGTTGAACCAGTGTTATAAAATGTGATGTTGATTATAACACAAGAAACTTTAAGGGAAGTGCAAAGAGAAATTCATAAAGAAAAGACAGTGCTTTAAGCTGGAGAAAGAGTTAATGGTGTGAGACAGACATATACAGGCAAATAAGATTTTTAAGGGTAGCAATGGAAACCAAGGTTATCCCAGGGGAAAGAAATAGCCTTAAAAGAATGCAAAGATAGAAAACAGAAACATGACTCACATTCAGGAAACTGTGCAGAGTCTAGTTTGGTTGGGACATAGACTTGTTGAGGAAATAGGGGAAGTTAATCAGGAATAGTAGAGTGGTTGAATGTTGTCAAGGTCCTTCAATTCCAGGCTAAGAAGTTTGTAGTTAATTCTAAGGTGAGAGGGAATCAGTAAAGATTTTAGTAGTAGTCTCAGAGTCTTGCATCAGATGGATTTAGAGAAAAGAGAGGTAGGACACCAGCAAGTAGCCATTATCTAAGTCAAAGCAAGAAGCAATGACTGGATCCTAAGCTATAGCTCAAAATGTAGAATTATAGAGGCAAGAGACATGTTTTAAGAAAAAAATATAAAATGAACAGGTGAATATAACAATTAACAGAGAAAGGCCTGTTGAAAATGACTCAGATTCTGACACTAGTCCATTAGGGAAATGATGATATCATTCATATTAATAGGGAAGTACAAAAAAAGAGAATTGATCTGAGAGACAGAAAATGGTTACTGGACATGTTAAATTTCAGAATAGAGGTTAAGTGAGCGTTTGAAAATAGAGAGTAGGGACTGAGACTCCTCCATTTGTGATCTTTATACATCTCTTAATACCTTAAATTTCCAAAGAGGTGGGAGATAAGAGTTTCTCACCTAATTGAAAAATATATTGATTTTTATCATTTCATTTTCTTGCAAAGAATGAAACATCTAGCATTATCCTATATTTCTGCTAGAGCTTAAAATAAGTACAGTCTTCCTACAAGCTGCCATTTTTCTTTACTGAATTGCTGTCTTGAAGATTACAGACAAGAAAAAGAAAAGAGAAAAAAATAAACTTGCAAGAGGACATGATGATTTAATATCTCTTTGCCTCTATTTTTATATAAATTCTGGTAGGCCATCCCCCCTTTTGCAAGTGAGAATGTGTCTCATGGTATGATTTAGTTAAATTATAAATAGCCTATTTAGATGTATCTATACCCACAAACTACTTACCTGATGAATCGCTGGGCTTTTAGCTTAGTTTAGAGTAGACTGGGGGAATAATTTATCTGTTCTGCTGACCTAGAAGAAAGATTCCCAAAGCTCCCTGGGATTTGAAAGAAACCATACCATTTAAAAATAAACGACCATCTACCTTTTCTGCTAAATTTGCTAATATGAACTGGCATTCTACTGATGTTAGTAAAGTTAACTCTTCTGATATTTAAATTGCATTCAGTGAATTTCATTTCATTTCATATTAAAAACTCTCAATATGGTGATGAATGAGTTAACACAAAAAGTCCTTAGAATAGCTCCTGGCACACAGTCAGGTGCTATTTAAATGCTGTTATCATCATCATCATTATCACATTCATCAATAACTGAAAACTTGAGACACTAAAATTTCTTCCATGCATTAAACTGAAAAAAAAATGTGTGTATACATATATATGTATGTATATATGTATATACATTTTATATCCTATAATCCTTACATTAAAATGGAAAAAAATCATTTTAAATTCAAAGTCTTATTGGACAGTATTCTTTGCTGGCACTGACATCTGGCCCCTATTTTGGTTTTTTGTTATTTATTTTATAACTTGCCTCCTTATTTAAAAGCTCTGCTGCATACTATATAACTGAAATGAAAATAAATTGAGGCTGTAATGCAGTCCCACATTCCCCACTGATGCTGTTCAACATAAATATCTCCGCCTCTCCATCGCTGGGCAGGCAAATTACTGTCAGATACACATACCAGATTCACTCTGGCATGCAGATCTTCTTGGCCCCTCTACGCACAAGCATTGCATAAGTGTAATAAGTGAAGCAATGTAATATGCTCAGGAACTAAAGACCAAGGGCTACATTGCCTTCAGTCATCTATAGCCTGCATTCAGCAGTCTGCACCATAAATTGCATTAAGGAAATGCTTCCAGCAATATTGAAGTAATCAGAAAATCAACAACTGGGGCTTTTTCCATTTCTGGCTATAACCTAGAAATCGATCGTGGTGGTTAAAAGTATGCGCCTAGAGCCAATTAGTCTCGGTTCAATTCCAGCTCTGCTACACAGGTGTGTGATCTTGGGCAAGTTACTAACCTCTCTCTTCCTCAGTGACAATTTCACAAAATGGACATAATAAAGGGATATTCTCCACCGAACTGTTAAGAAGTATCAGAGTTAAGACATGGGAAGATGTTAAAGCAGTGCCCGGCATGTAGCAAGTGCTTAATAAATGCACCTATGCTTACAACAATGTGTGCCAGCCCACATGCAGGCCTAAAGATTAAGCATTACACCACTATCCTTTGAACTATTTGAGTCTGTGAAAAGAAAATATCTCAGGCCTCCAAAATCACTAGGGAAAACTCAAGCTGGAAACTGCTTAAGGCAAACCTGTCTCTCATGCTATTCAAAGTTATCCCTCTGCTCACTGAGGTCCATGCTTTCTGATTGCCTCCTTTGAAAGGCTAATCAGAAACTCAAAAGAATGCCACCATTTATGTTTCACCTATCTGTGACCTCTCCCCCTCTTCTAGTCTTCCTTCCCTTGCTTCAGGATATCCCATCTTCCCAGACCGAAACAATGCACTTCTTACATGCATTGATTGATATCTCATGTCTCCCTAAAATGTATAAAACCAAACTGTGCCCCGCCTACCTTGGGCACACGTCAGGATTTCTTGAGGCTGTGTCAGAGGCCCATCCTCAACCTCAGAAAAATAATCTTTCTAAATTTTCTGGGTTCACAAGTCATATGTTAGTAACATCATTCTAAGCGAACTTGCAATGCCCTCTATTTTGGTTTTATTCGAAAATACAGAAGATATATTTCTTGAACATGGGTCATCCACTTTTATAGCAAGCAATATATGACTGAATGACTTGAAGTGTGAAGGTTTCTAATCAATGCGCATAGTACATTGGCTTTACCACCAGTAACTTTCTTATAAGCAACATAAATATGGTATTACTATTTGTGAAAATATCGGTATATAATGTCAAGGGAGAAATTGATTCTAAAATTGCTGGCAGCCTTGAAAACTATTGAAATGTTTCACTTTCCTAAATTTGAGTCTTATTTTTAAAATATAGTTCACTTCCTTGAGGCACTATTTATAATGGCTTGCTCTCTGTTATTTTTCTCCTAATTTCTCACTGTGTGATTTAGTGGTTTTTCTTCTCAAGAAAGATTCTTTATCCCTTTCCTGCTGTGGAATGTTTTTCATGACGGCAATTTTAATTATTTACTCCACATCTCCTACTGTGGCACAGGTCAGAACATTAGAGCATTACTTTTAAGATGGGCTGTTATATAGGTTTCCTGTAAGAGTCCAAGGTCAAAGTCAGAGCCAGAGAGATACAACATTAAGACACCAAATTCCAATCACTATATGATTACATAGTTTTAAGTTACACACACACACACACACACACACACACACACACACACCCCAACAGAGTCAACCATGAGGGTTGTGCATATTTGTCCTGAATAGCAAACATCTAAGCTAATATGCAAACAAGTGTAACCCATATTGCTTGAATAGCATAAATGTATTAATATCAACAAAGAAATGACTCAACATTAATAAAGAAGCTTAAAAGACAAAATATTAAGGAGAAGAAAGTTATAAACTACAAATCCTAGGCTCTCATTTTATTATTCATTAGTTTTACAGATAATCCAAAGTAAATCTTTATCCCTTGTATGATTCTCAATTTTTCCATCATAACTGTATAACTCTTTTAATGGCGCTGATCTTACATTATAGGATACCTTTAGGATCACTCTTGTTTGGAATTTGAGAACTTCTAACTTCAACATTGTCACTAAGAAAAATAATTTTTATTACCTTGCAGAGAGGAAGTGAGATTTTAAAGGACTGTAACTACATTTAACTACATTTTGTCAGCAAACGATGACAACTTCTATCTCTCCCTTTGCAGAAATAGAGTACATATTCATTTCTACCATCTACCCCAAGTACAATGGTAGAAATGGTGAGACTCTTTACTCCTAAGTGGGTTACCTCCTTCTGGTCACAGAGATTTGGTTATGTCAAAGGCAAGCCCTCTGTCACATGCCTCTCTAAAAAGGTAGTCACACTGGTTCCAGGATCCAGAACCCTTGGGGACTACTGAAGAATTCCACTCTCAGGCAAAAGGCAGGAACTGTGAAGATACAGTCTGGGTGTTAAAATCACTGTATTTCATAAGAAATAAAAGGAAAGATCAATCCCTTGATTAGACCCTATATCTTATTCTTCTACACCTTCTGTTTTATTATTTTATAAAAGAATCAAAATAGCCAATACAGAGAAAGCATCTTAAAATGGAGCAGACTAAAAAGAAAATATTATTTCGTATACATCCTTATACTATCTGACCATGATTTCTTCTGGAATTAGCAATGACAAAACTGATAAACTCAAAAGTCACTACTATATGCATCCTGCACTAAGAAATATATATGGACTCAGAATTGGAAGTTTGAGAACATTGTTCAATCCAATCGAGGCATCCTTCTTTCATCCTGTCTGACACTGGCTATCCAGTTTAAACACTTCTAGTGACAAGCACCTTGTGACCACATGAAACAATTTCTTCTATTTTTGGACAGAGCCAATGGTTTTAAGTGCTGCTCTTTATATTCAGTTAACATGGATATCACTAGTAATTATATTTGGTCATCATACTGAGAGCCTTCTTGGACCCCGTATACCATAATCTAATTTTTATTACATGTGACTAGTTCTCACATATGAAAATATCCATAGTATCCTTCCAAGTGATCCTTATCCACCATACATACAAAGAAACTTACTGGAAATATTTCTGAAACTTTCAGGACTTCTGGTTGAAAGGTGAATAGCAAGTGTATTACATTGTATCTGGAATACTGACTGAAAATTAGAATTCAAACTCTTTCACAATAAATTTAGGGTTCTTCACATAGCCTAACTCACTACAATTCTCTCAGAGTCAATGATTTAGGTGAAACAATGTAAAAAGAGACTTCAGGATATTAAGTGATATCTAACAGAGATCATTTCCCAAATTCATGTTACAGTGGTTGGTGGTTTAGCGGGAATCCAGGGAACTACAGTAGAAGTGTTTTGTAATCAGAAGAATCCAGCATCAGACAGTCCAACCAGACAGGAAATTGATTTGTCAGTCTTACACTTAAAACTTAACAGTGGATTATCTATGTTCAATTTTATAGCAATTTCCTGGCATTAGTGTAAGGAATGCAAAGCCACGTGTACTTTTGGTGTTGATATTATTTAAGCTGGTATACTAAGGTTATGTTATGAGCATAAATGTGTTATTGTTTTTGGCAAGCATATATGTGTGTGTGTATGTGTGTATATATGTATATGTGCACAAATATGTAGGCATAGATACATACGTATATGCAAATACATTAATACATATATATAAATACATTCATATACAGGTAGATAGACTTTGTTCAAACGATTTATGGAAAAGATGCCACTGCAATGCAGTGAGGAATATAATGGTTCTGCATCCATTGAACCTGCATTTGAAAAATAATATGAACTCTAATTTTTCCTTTGACACTGCACCTAATGGATTACAGGCCCAAGTATAAATGCTTAAAAAGCATCTAGAAAATAAATAAGGGAAATGATGTCCTTGAGACAGACAAATATTTCCTCAAAAGAACACACATAAAGGCAATAACTATACAAATAAAGGTTGATATACTGAACCTCATTAAAATTAAAAATATTTTTCTGGTCAAAAGCCTCTGTTAAGAAAGTATGAAGACCAGATCTGGAAAGATGTTGCAACCTACCTATTCAACAAAGGACTTATAAAGAACTACAATATCAGGAAGAGAAAACAACTCAGTTTTTTTTTAAATAGGTGAGATACTAGAATAAGCACTTCACAAAAGAAGACATTCAAGTGGTCAAAAACAGATTAAAATATTCTCAACATTGTTTGTCATTAGGGAAATTCAGTTAAAAGCCACAGTAAGATATGTACACAACCAGAATGAGAACTAAAATTTCTAAAACTGACAACAATACCAACTGCAGCAACTGAACTCAGAAAACATTTCTGGTAGGAATACAAATTGTCACAATAACTTTGGAACACTGTATAGCAGTATCTTCCAAAGCTAAACATACAGGAATCCAACGATCTAGCACTTCCATCCCAGATGCATACACAAGTACATATGTTCACCAAAAGTCAAGTACAAGAATGCTCAAAACAGCCAAAACTAGAAGGAACACATATGTTTATCAACAGCAGAGGTTATAAAATATATTTGGATATATTCATACAAGGAATTCTACAAGCAATGCAAAAGAGTGGACTACAGCCACAGCCACACACACACACACACACACACACACACACACACACACACACACACAGCATCAATGGGCTTTACAGACATAATGCTGAGTGAAAAGCAGAAACGAAAACAGTATTTACTATATAATGCCATTTATATTAAGTTTGGAACAGGTGAAACTAACTTATAATGACAGAAGTCAGAAGAGCCATTGCTTTTGGAAAGTACTGACTGGAAGGAGGCCCAAAGGAGCCTTCTGGGCTCTAGGAAATGTTCTAGATCTTGACCTGTGTGGTAGATACACAGGTGACATGGTTTGGCTTTGCGTTCCCACCCACATCTCATCTTGAATTGTACTCCCATAATTCCCACATGTGGGAGGGACCCAGTGGGATATAATTTGAATCATGGGGGCAGTTTTTCCCATACTGTTCTCATGGTAGTGAATTAGTCTCACAAGATCTGATGGTTTTTATCAGAGGTTTCCACCTTTGCATCTTCATTTTCCCTTGCTGCCACCATGTAAGAAGTGCCTTTTACCTCTCACCATGATTCTGTTGCCTCACCAGCCATGTGGAACTGTAAGTCCAATAAACCTCTTTTTCATCCAAGTCTTGAGTATGTCTTTATCAGCAGTGTGAAAATGGACTAATCCAATAGGTATATACATGTGTGAAAATTTATCACACTGTTCATTTAAGATACATGCACTTGCTGCCTATAACTCAGTGGAAATAGCAGTTGTTGTTTTCTGATTACAAAGAGAATATATGAAAGGAAAGTATTTAGGTACACAACATAAAAAAATAAAAATCAACCATAATACCATCTGGAGTGATGGGGGATATACTGATATGCATAACAAACTTAAGATCGTATTACACACACAAGCTTCAATTTCTTTCCTCTTAAAATGAAAGCTTTGTGTCATAAAATTTTCTATATTTTAATGTCTACAAAGTATTCAAACAAATAGAATTATTTTTAACCTATCCCTTATTAGTAAATATTTTTAAATGCTTTTAATGTTTAAAATACTTTTTTAAATTTCAAATGCTTATAGTTTTTGCTATTATACATTACAATAGATAAATATCCCTATATATTCTTTGATGACACACATAAAATACATTTGAGAGGATGGAACTGGAGGTCATTATGCTATGTGAAATAAGTCAGGGACAGAAAGACAAACATCACATGTTCTTACTTATCTATGAGATCTAAAAATCAAAACAATTGAACTTATGGAGATAGAGTAGAAAGACGGTTACCAGAAAGGAGAAAGGGTGGTGGGAGGGTGGGGCATGGAGAGGGTGGTTAATGGTAATAACCATTAACAAAAAAAAATAGTTAGAAAAAACGAATAAGACCTAGCATTTGATAGCACAGCAGGCTGACTATAGTCAATAATAATTTAATTATACATTTTAAAATAACTAAAAGAGTTATTGGATTGTTTGTAGCACATTTTCCATGATGTAATTATTATGAATTACATGCTCGTATCAAAATATCTCATGTACCCCATAAACATATGTACCAACCGTGTACTGTACCTACAAAAATTAAAAATTAAAAAATATTTAAATGCATTTTAGAAATGAAAATACTAAACCCAACAATGTAAACATTTTCTAGAGTACTTATTATGTAGTGTATTGTCAAATTACCCACAGTTTTTGCCTTTTACTTTTATTTATATGTATGTACAAGGTTGCTTTCTAATGCAAATAAGCAAAATTATGTAACCTTGGCAAAGTAATACATTTCCTAATGCTGACACAGACACATCATGCCAGAAAAATTAGGTGTACACTAAGTCACTCAGCTTCAAATGTAGATTACGTTAACTTTTCTTCAAGTAGACTTATTGAAAAAGTCTTAAATACTTCTGAGATATACAGAAATACAAAATAAAGTATTATTTTCTTTTCCAAAGCAGTAAAAAGCTGTATGCTTAAGACTCTTCTCTTCTATGCAAGTAAATCTCTGTAACTATTTTAAAATGAGATTTGTCTATACATTTTTTTAAAAAAGGACATCAGTGCTAGAGAGCTACCTTCATTAGAAATGCTTCTGTAACAAACACTGGTGCTACTTCCTAATGTTGATGCTACACTGAAATTTTCATTCCTCCAGAGTCGATGCAAATCATATCAAACAAATACTACATTATACAACAAAGAAAAAAAGAGAGATAACAAAAGGAAGTATATTCACATAGCAAATCCTTAGCAATATATGACTTACTGCATGCACCAAAAACAATATTCACATCTGAAAAAGTTTTGCAGTGAGTTGAAGCCTAGCATTTATATATTTTTTCTATTCTAAAGTAAAATTGACGGAACAACTTAAAGCCAACTTTTTCTTTAAAAACTAACAAGAATATTGACATATAAACATAAATCTGAATTGGTCATGTGACTAATAATATCTATGTATGAATTATCTTTTCCAGGGATATCTCACAGTAAATTTAATAAAATACAATCTCAATGAATGTCTCTGACTCTCTGTCACACATGCATATACAGCACAGAGAAAAACGCAACCAATTTAATATACAGGCGAATTTGCAATTATTTCTCATTGGTGGAATTAAGGCAGAAAAGCAAAGCATTTTACTTTTATTAAAATGAACAATAATTTATAAGGTGATATGATTTTCATCACAGGTAAGAAAATGGTCATTGACTAAGAAAGCGGTAGTGGCAGACAGAGATTGGTCCAGGGGCTGCAAATGCAAATGCCCACAGTGACTATACAGGGATCATAGATTCATGAGGAAGCTGAGCTGAACCCCAACAACCACATGAGCCATTCTAATGGCATTAGCTGCAGCCAGCTGTTGCCATAGTAGAAATCACCACCTTATGCTTCAGATTTTATCATTTTCATGAGAGAGATTTTTTTTAACTCTGGGTTTTGAAAAGCTTCCAATTAATGCTTAAATTTTTTAAAACCATGTGTAAGCCTTACTAAACATGGATTTATCCTGAAGTAAATCAGTGTGCAATTCATATCTAGTCCATAAAGGAGAAATAATCTGCCCAAAATCACACAATAGGACATTGGCATATCCAAAAGAGGTCTGTCCCTCCAAGAGGCATACCCACCACCACCACACAGTTTGCTGCATTCTCTGACAAAGTTGTATTCCAAAACCATGTTTTGTCATACGTTCTCTGGGGCACCACTGTGAATCTGGCTATCACACTTTTCCATTTCCGTTAGAATCTCTCTCCTAGTCTAAATCACCCAAACTCCAATTACATCAGCCTCCCATGAATCTGAGGTTCCGTCTCACATTTGTACTTTCGTTCAGGCTCTCCTTCCTCCCTGGAAGATGCCCATTACTCTACCCTCCTTAGTCCTGCCCACCTCTCGGGGCCAGGCTTAAATACCGTATTTCTAGGAAGATTTCTTTGAAGCCCAAAGTGAAGTCTTCTTTCTTTGAAAGATTACTGCACTTCTAGTTGGTACAGGGCCATATTATCTATTGATTATGCTTTCTGTTTTGCAGTATTTATCTACACAAATCTATAAATTCCTTTAGAGTTAAAACTGTCTTTTCCTTCTTTCACACTGTCTACATTCTAACATGTTAATAATTCTAACATATTAATTCTAACATTTTACTGATTACTAATTCTAACATATTACTGAGAATGTACTAAATACTCAAGAAATAGTCTTGGCTGGTTGACTTCATACCTCTTCCGGGATGAATAAGGATGCTATAAATAATCCTGGAAATTATTTGTCATACTATTTTAGCATCTCTATTAGTTTCTGAGGGCTGCCATGGCAAAGTACTACAAGCTCGGTGTAAAACAATGGATATTTATTCTCTCACAGTCCTGGAGGCTATAAGTCAGCAAACAGGCTATTGGCAGGACCATGCTCTCTCTGAAGGCTCTAGAGGAGCCTTATTTCTTGCTGCTTCGTGCTTCCGGTAGTTACCACCAATCCTTGGAGTTCTTTGCCTTGTAGGTGGATCACTCCAGTCTCTGCCTCTGTCTTCCCATTGCCTTCTCCCAATGTGTCTATGTCTCTGTGTCCAAATTTCCTTCTTCTTATAAGGACACCAATTATACTGGATTTAGGGGACCTCTCAAGTCCAGTAGGACCTCATCTTAACCTGATTACATCTCCAAAGATCATCTTTCCAAAATAAAATTAGAATCACATCTATAGGTTTCTGGTGGACATAAATTTTGAGGGACAGTATTCCATTTTATACAGTAGCTAACCTATTTAGGGTTGATTTTATGTAGAATTCAAAATAGCAGTAAGCACTGGAGAATAAACAATATTCTAAAATAAATATAGTGAGCTTTTGTTGCCTACATTTTTTCAAGGACTATCATAATTTGGGGGATTCGCAGAAACTCACTCATAACAAAACTAAAACAAAAATCTAGAGAAAGTTCAAAATTATAAAAATTATAAAAATACTTGCTGACTTTAGGCTGTCTTGCCCCATGCATTTCAAAGTATCTATAGATTTAAACACTTCCATGGGAAGCTCCACTGAGAAAGCCAAATAATATAATATAATAAGGAGAAATAATCTGCCCAAAGTCACACAATGGGAAAAGAAGAAGAGACGACAGAAAGGCCTGTGTCCCATTTTCTTGCATCATTTGAAGGACTTCTCTGATCTTGTCTGACAGTCATTATGTTATCTATTACTGTGCCTATTGTAGGGCTTACATAAATCAAGTAAATAGATCTAGCCTCCAGCCACCAGAAGTTTGCAATTTACAGACATTTACATAAATTAATAATTTATATTATGCTGGCAGTATACTACATTGGAAAGACCCCTCATTATTCATCGCAGCCCTGCCATTACTAACTGTGGAACCTAAGCAGGTTGCATAACCTCTCTCGATAGCACTTCCTCACTTGAAAGTTAAAGTGGGATGGCCTCGATTATCTCTAATGTCCCTTCCAACTCTAAGTGAAAGAGGGAACATCTATGTTTATTGAACCTCTGAGTTGGAGGGTATCTCAGAAGTTAAACAGCAGAAGGGACTAACACTCATTCTTCAGTTCAAAGTTTCAAAAGACCAGAATAGCATTTCAATACATCACTTCCATGAAACAGGGCGAGTAAAACTTTGGTTGGAGAATGGGAAATTTATTGATAAGGGAAGACAAGTAAGGTGAACCTGGGAGGTGAGAACTAGGGAACGCAAAGGAAAGTGGGTAGTAGCCAGGCAAATTAACTGAGAAGAGTAAAAGGAAAAGCCATGTAGGGGCCGGAAGTGAAGAACAGGACAGGAATAATAGAGAGAAACTGCTGAAAATTCATTTCAGAGTCCAAAGACTTAAACCATTCCTCACCTAGTGAGGATGGAGACATATATTTCTCCATTTCAGAAAATTCATGCAAAATAACCAGAATAAATAATCTTGAATAAGGGATGGAGCTTCCTGAGTCATCCCATGGTAAAAATCTGAAGCAGTGCAATCACATGCAATCGTGAGAAAGTCAGCCCCTATCGGTACCCTTAGCCACTTCCTTTCACTCATCTCTGATTTCTCATCCTCAGCTGCAGTGGACAGTTCCAAACAAGCTCAGACATGACAACTTCTTTGGGCAACATCCTGACTCCAGAAGGCACCGATATTTATTGATCACTTATTGTGTGCCAGGCACTAGAACCACACATTTATTGTGTCTGTCCATACAACACTGTTACATACTATAATTGTCCTCATTTTACAGAAGAAACTGAGGTTTAATGTGGTTTTTAGAATGCCCAAATCATAAAATTTCAAGATTTGAAACCAAATAGTAAATCTGTTTTCAGGTCCCTTACATTAGTTTTGATAGTTACTAGAAGGTGTCCAGTAAAATAGGCAGAGGTATGACTAGAGCTGGGAAAACATTAATCCTATCATTCATTCAGTCCATCTCTCCTTTCTCCAAGAAATTATTTTCTGTTCATTTTGCTCACATAATAATCAGACAAATTATGTTAAAAGGGATATATTCTATCTCTATAAACATGAAAAATTCACATTCTCCATAAAATACATTGAATAAATTCAATCATAAAGAGCATTATTAATGAACCTGTTTCCCCTGATTTCTTAGTCCTCTTTCCAGGAACTCTTCACAGTGAATTCCTTGCCTCTACTTACAATCTAGGTACAATCTAGGTACCTTCTAAAATACTATCTTTATTCACACACCCAGACACATATACATAAAGTATATAAAATTTGCTCTGCATAGCAAAATTTGTCCATTTCAACTTTTTTTAGTTCACAGTCTGAACAAGCTTTCAGGCTTAAGCCATTGCATTTTGTGCATATTGACTTCTAAATCGCCTACTGTTTCAGACAAGGACTTTTACACAAAGGAAACAGAAATTTCAATTTAGTTTCTAATTTCCAGCTCTCTCTCCATTATAAATTTAATGTAATCTTCAATACCTATGAGCTTCCCACTAAAGCTGCAACTTGTACTAACAAATATTCCTAAGAAAGATAAAGCACTCTATACCAAAAATTATGTAACCAGGATTTCACAGACCACAGAGGAAGAAAAGAGAATGCAGTAATTTAGGAACAATAATAATAAGAGTTAATACCTACTGACTTTACTGGGTGCCCAGGCAATTTTACATGAAATAACGTAATTAAGTTACAAAACAACCTTATAAGGAAAATTACTACTGTTATTTCCAGTCAAAAGAAAAAGAAATTGAGGCACAGTAACTTTCAAAAGTTATTCAACCAGTAATTAGTGGAGGCAATATTTTACCTAGTTTAGCTCTAAAGCCAGCTTGCTTACACTGCCTCTGAAATTTCATTTATTAAAACATCATCATCAACAAATATGTTACTAAATACAGTCCTATTTATGAGTGTTTGTTATAAAAATACATGAGCTTAGATCTAGGAATTAATAGATTTAAAAAAGATATGACTGTATCTGAATTTTAAAATAAAAATTACCTTAGAACATTACTATTTTTGTTACAGTTTTAATGTAAAGGAGTTCTTAAGTAAAAACTTACTTAAGTTTGGAATAGAATACTGCACCTTATTCATATCACTATAATTATTTCCTTAAAGAATGATTTAAAAAAAAATGATAAAATGACTTAGAATAGTAATACGGTTTTATTAGTATCAAATAGGATAAAATATACACAAAGAAAATAATATTTAAACTTTTATAAAGCAAAAACTCTAAGCATAATTCAATCATTTGTCAACTAATTTATACTGAGCACCTACTTTGTTCATGCAGCATGCCAGAAGACCAGTAAGAAGAAAACAGCCTTCCCCTTGAGAATTTCTCAGTCAAAGGGAAGTAAACATTTCAAAATTATAACAAATATTCAGGGCTATAATAAAGGTATGTTGTAGAGCTATCGAGACTGAAAAAATACAGCAATATTTTTGTCGGGTGTGGGAAACTCCAGGAAGACCTTCACAGAGGCAGTGACATTGCAAAATGTATGTGCCTTACCCAGTCAGATGCTGCAGTTAACAAGTATAGAACATTCCAGTCACAAGGAAATACATGAAAGAACATGGCTTGTTTGGGGAATAAGCAGGGTCTTGGAATCACAGGGGCAGGAGGTGAGGCTGGCAAGACTATGTGACTTGACTACTGTGCTTTAAAATGTCGGCTTTATGGAAGTACCTACTGGATGCAAGTAAGCAAGGAGGAGAATGGTCTAATCTATTCTAGAAAATTTACTCTGATTTCAATGTGTCTGATAACCCCCACTGTGGCGAGGCCCAATAGGGAAGGAAATGCAATAGCTTCCATGAGAGATGGTAAGGGTCTGAGCCAGGGCAGTAGTTGTGTAGAGGAGATTTAATGGTGAGATGGTTTGCCACAGCTTCTCCTAACTCCCACTAAATGCTGAAAAAAGAATGTATCTTACAGACTTCTGAGTAATAGCCCAAATTCCCTTTAAAGTGATATACCACTAGAGTCGTCTGTAGTCAGGTTATACTGGCTTTTTAAGATGAAATAGCTGAAAATCTACAAGTCCATATCTCTTTTCACTGTTGGGAAACAAATTATGCTATAACAAATAACAGAACTAAAAGTCTAGCATTCAGTAGGGAGATAAAATTGCTAATGAAAAATGGAGCACACTGATTATGCTAACAATTGCGTAAATATGTCCAGTGGTACAGAAAATACACACAATTATTTGATTTTAAATCTATACTCTGTAAGTATTTAACAATGTTGTTCCTTGTTATATCACTTTCAGCATTCTTAAATCAACTTTAAGAATCTTTTTATAACTGTGCAGCAGGAATGCATGTAATATATACAAGAACTGTAAGTCTTTTTATTTCATTTAGTAGGTAATTCATCTCGCTCTGTTTCCCAGGCTAGAGTACGGTGGCGTGATCACGGTTCACTACGGCCTTGACCTCCCAGGCTCAAGCAATCCTCTCACCTCAGCCTCCTGAGTAGCTATAACTACAGGCATGCACCATCACATCCAGCTAACCTTTTTCTTTGATAGAGCTAGGACTCACTATGTTTCCCAGGTTGGTCTTGATTTTAACTCTTTAGGCCCAATAAATCCCCCTGCCTCAACCTCCCAAAGTGCCAGGATTATAGGCATGAGCCACTGTGCCCAGCCTGAAGTAAAATACTTCATTAAATTTTACAAATCTTACAGTCTTTGAATATTCCAAGTGAAGTTTACCAAACAGGGATACCTTTAAATTTTTTTAGCACAAATTCTCTTACCTTGCAAAAAATTATTTCACTTTTATCTCATTTTTTTTAAATATGAGTTTTTCTTCAATCAGAGCCGCATGCCACAGTAAAACATCTGTCTTGTACTAGCTGACACTTCCGCTGAACTACTTTCAGTTCTTTTTTTTTTTCTTTTTTTTTTGCAAATGTTTAAACATTTGTAAGTTTCACTCTTGTATCAAATGCGGTTCTTTGAAAGACAACATGATTTCAGTGTCCTGCAGAATGCTTATTTAATTAAGTAGTGTGCTACTATTCATTTTTAAATATTATTTAAATATTATTTCTGGCTGGGCATGGTGGCTCATGCCTGTAATCCCAGCACTTTGGGAGGCCAAGGTTGGTGGATCATCTGAGGTCAGGAGTTCGAGACCAGCCTGGCCAACATGGTGAAACTCCCTCTCTACTAAAAATGCACACACACAAAAAAATTATCTGGGTGTGGTGGTACATACCTGTAATCCCAGCTACGTGGGAGGCTGAGACAGGAGAATTACTTGAATCCAGGAGGTGAAGGTTGCAGTGAGCCAAGATAGCATTACTACACTCCAGCCTGGGCAACAGAGTGAGACTCTGGCTCAAAAATAATTATAATAAAGTAAAAATCATTTCTTATAAAATCTTGCTATGGTTTGAATGTGTCTTCCAAACTTCAGGTGTTGCCAATGTGAAAGTATTAAAAGGTGGGGCCTTAAAGAAATGAGTAGGCCATGAGGGCTCCTTCCTCATGAATGAGATTAAAGCCCTTATAAAAGAGGCTTCCTTAAACAAATTTACAAGAAAGAAACAAACAACCCCATATAAAGGTGGGAAAGGATATGAATAGACACTTCTCAAAAGGAGACATTTATGCACCCAAAAAACATGAAAAAAAAGCTCAACATCACTGATCATTAGATAAATGTAAATCAAAACCATAATGAAATACTATCTAATGCCAGTCAGAATGCAGATTTTTAAAAAGTCAAGAAACAATAGATGCTGGCGAGGCTGTGGAGAAATAGTAACACTTTTATACTGTTGGTGAATGTAAATTAGTTCAACCATTGTGGGAGACAGTGTGGCAATTCCTCAAGAATCTAGAACCAGAAATACCATGTGACTCAGCAATCTGATTACTGGGTATATACCCAAAAAAATATAAATCATTCAACTATAAAGACACATGCACATATATGTTTATGGCAGCACTATTTACAATAGCAAAGACTTGGAACCAACCCAAATGCCCATCAATGATAGACTGGATAAAGAATATGTGGCACATACATACCATGGTATACTATGCAGCCATAAAAAGAATGAGATCATGTCATTTGCAGGGACATGAATGAAGCTGGAAGCCGTCATTCTCAGCAAACTAACACAAGAACAGAAAAACAAACATTGCATGTTCTCACTCATAAATGGGAGCTGAACTATGAGAATAAATGGACACAGGGAGGGGAACAACACATACCAGGGCCTGTCGGGGTGGAAAGCAAGAGGAGGGAGAGCATTAGGACAAATACTTAATGCACGAGGGGGCTTAAAACCTAGATTACAAGTTGATAGGTGCAGCAAATCACCATAGCACATGTATAACTATGTAATAAACCTGCACATTCTGCACATGTAACCTGGAACTTAAAGTAAAATAAAAATAAAAATAAAAAAAACACTTCCCACAGTATTTAGCTAGCCTGCCCTTTCACCTTCTATGTAAGGACTCAGCAAGAAGGCCCTCACTAGATCTCAAATGCTGGTGCCTTGATCTTGGACCTCCCCACCTCCAGAACTGCGAGAAAATAAACTTCTGTTCTTTATAAGTTATTCAGTCTGTGGTATTCTGTTATGCCAGCACGAAATAGACTAAGCCAAATATCAATATTTATTTAAAGTTTGTGAAATGTTGTAAACTCTATTGGTATGGTAACCTACTCCACAAATGTGTTAAACATATTTAAGCACATCTCAATCAGCTGGTTAATTGGTTTTTAACTCACTGATCTTTTAGTTCTATCCTTTTTCATACTTTTATTATTGTAGAGATTAAAACTACATTTAATCTAGAGACACTAAATTGTGTTGTTATATTACAATTTTATTTAAGGAAGCAAGCTTCATTGTGTTGCAAGAAGTAAGATATGTGCAGCCTTTACTGTCTGCAGCCTTTTAGCACGGGCAAGGGCAAGGTCTTGAGCTTGATTCAAGCCAGCAGCAGTGAGGGATCCCAGTTTTGGGGCTTATGATAGCGTTACTTTTCTCTGCCTGTTCTTATCAACTTGTTCTCCACTGTGCCATCTGCTATGTGCCTATGCAGAGATTCAGGGTCACAATTTGCCTTTCTTCCTCTAGTCTTGCTGAATAAACTTATCCTCTAGTCTTCACAGATAACCTCACTTCTACCTTCCTAAAATGAAATCAATTAGTAAATACAGCACTTTTTGGGAAAACCCATCATATCTTAAGAATGTCTTTTATTATATAAATATCACAAGCAATAAAGCCAGTAATAGTTAAATCTTACTGGAATAAAGATGGGCAGAGGCATATATTCTCCAGACTTTTAATTTAGTAGAATTTTATGTCCCTAATTCAGGAAAGTTCAATTTGGTGGGCCAGCAAAGAGAATACACAGGCATGTGTGGCTTATGTGAATGTGTGTACATATATGTCTGTATCCCTGAAAAGGAGCATGTTCATGTGTGAGAAGCCACACAGAGGTGTATTGTGCTAGTGTCTTTCTATCAGAGCTAATTTATACAGTGCTTACTTTCAGTTTTTTTTGTGTTTAAGTACAAGTTCATAAATAGTTCACAAGCCTACTAGCTTTATGAACTTCTTATCCTAATAGGATTTGCCAAGTGAATCAAAGCAGATGCAAGCAGCAGGCTTTCAACATAAATTTTATCTTTGTCATTACGTTTTCCTCTGTTCTCCCACACCTAAGGGAGCTCTGGTACAGATTAAGAAAAACTATAGGGATGATCAAGTTTGGCTGTGTCTCCACCCAAATCTCACCTTGAACTGTAGTTCCCATAATCCCCACATGTCATGGGAGGGACCCCCTAGGAGGTAAGTGAGTCATGGGGACAGTTACCCTCATGCTGCTGTTCTCATGATGGTGAGTGAGTTCTCACAAGATCTGATGGTTTTATAAGGGGCTTTTCCCTTTTTGCCCAGCATTTCTCCTTCCTGCCATCATGTGAAGAGAGATGTATTTGCCTCCCCTCTGTCATGATTGTAAGTTTACTGAGACCTCCTCAGCCATGCAGAAGAGTCAACTAAACCTCTTTCTTTTATAAATTATCCAGCCTTGGGTAGTTCTTTATAGGAGCGTGAGGACAGACTAATACAAGGAACCACTGCTAAGGAGTATTCATTTCTATAGGTTAATTTGACATAGTCATATGGTGGATTCGTGTTTTAAATTTATTTTTAAATTCTTAATTAAAATGTGTTTAATATACTTGTTGGTGTTCTTTCTGGATACAAAAAGATGTGTGTAAATACTTTATCCTTTTCATCTTCATCCTAGAATTATAGCACAATAGCTAGCATGTGACAGATAATAAATATTTGTTGAATGAATAATGATTAGAAAAGAATTAACAGTGAGAAAACATAAATATTGACAAGTAGCTCAAGAATGTTGTGATACACTGAGAGAGAGTGCAGGTCATAATTACCGATCTTTATAGGGAGGCTAAAAAAGGAAGTATGAGGACAGTAAGAAGAACAATGACTTTCTCTCTGAAGCTTGACTTAAACCACCAGGGAAGTTCTTAAACTCAAAGCCTTTCTCAGGCTCTCACCAAAGGATGAGAGTCAGAAAAATTGTCATTTTCAAAGGAGAAGAAAATTCTGTACAAAGTAAACAACAGCTGAAGCAGGAAAGGAACATATATTTTTTCACTTAGTGGCACACAGACAGAACACAGGACCAACTTGGATATTTTCTTTGAATACAGGAAATTTCTCAAACATGATATATTATAGCCACATTCAAGTATGAGTATAATTACAGAGTTCCCTCCACACCCTCTCATCAGCCTATAAACTTAAGGGCAGTCTTGTCAGAATAGGCCCAAACTGGAAAAACCACATCTCTGTTTATCTCTCTCAGCAAAGATGCTAAGCTTAGCATGAGAGCAGTGCACCATGAGAGCACAAGGTGTTGCTTCACTCTCAAACTCAGTCCCAGAACTGAAAAGAAAAATGTTCTCAGTTGGCTTCACTATCCTGCTTTTCATCCAACAAAGAATATGCACTACGAATTTTCTCAAGCAAAGTCACTGAATTCTTTTAACAGGGGAAGGCTCAGCACTTTTTATTAAGAGTAACCAATCATGAAATGAACTTCATGAAATATGTTTCACAGGTAATGTGAACAAATGTACAATATGACAAATGATTCAACAAGTATAATTATCTACAAGGCCTGATTAGAAGGAAAAAAAGCTGTCTCAAATTGATGCTTTAACTGTTTTTGCTTATAGCTTTTCTGTGTTTGTAACTAAATTTAATTTAATCATTAACTATATCATTCTTTCATTAATTCCCTTTTCATTTTTAATGATTAAATGGGATTCTGGAGTGGTTAACAGATAATCTCACATTTTTCCCTAAAAATGTACATTTAGCCATAATAGCACAACTCCATTTATGGTATTCAGTGTTTTTTTCTTTCAAATAATATGCAAATATACTCCAAATGTTTCAACACACACAAACTAGAAGTACAACAAAATTAAGATATTAAAGCAATAAATTACATTTAAATGCATATTACATTTAAATAAGTTTAATAAAACTTTAAACACACTCTGTTTGAAATAATACTTTAAATGAAACTTTATATTTAAATGCATCATTTTATAAATCATTCTCCTTCATTGGAAGGTTATTTTTTTTAATTATTCTAAAAAGCTTTAAAATCTCTTCAAACGCATGCTGTGGATTTAAGAATGGGAAAAAATGTGTAAAATCAATACCCTTTAACATTCAGTGAAAAACTATTCTCAGTAATCTCAGCTCTCAGTAATAGAAAAAGGAAAGAATATCACCCATGAAATTACACTGAATTTTAGAGGATACATTTCAGTCCACCTTTGTATGGAGGCACCACTTGTGGTTTGACACAGCATAGTTTCACTGTGACATTTGTCACATTTTCCTGAGCCCTACCTTCCCACAGAGAAATAGGCCAGTTCATTCTGTAACCTTCCACAAAATCTTTCAGAAGAGCTTTTTAATAATCTGGAGGTTATAACAGAGATGGTGATTCAACCAATCTAGACAAAAGCCTACAGTCAAAATTAAACCTGATTTGAAGTCACAGGGAAAAGAAATTTTGAGGAAACTTTCTCAAGGCAGTCCTGGCCATCTGTAATTTTAGAGCAATAAATGGAAGGAAATGAGCCAATGGAGTAAAATGCAGAAAAGATGGTTGTCGTTTGTCCTGGGTGAAAGCACTCCATTTATGACTGGTTAAAATTTATAGTGTATTTGCTCCCAAGGTTCTCAAGAGAGAAGTCACAAATCTGTATGTTTCTAGCCATAGGTTTTGCATCCAAATTTAAAGCTACTAATAGGTAATAGTCAACTAATCATTGTATGGCTGTGGAGTTTCGTTTGTTTGTTTTTGTTTGTTTACTTTTATTTGTTTTTAGAGATAGGATCTTCAGGATCTTGCTATTTTACACAGGCTGGCTTCAAGCTCCTGGGGGCAAGGGATCCTTTCACTTCTGCCTTCCAAGTAGCCGACACAGGCACTACCACCGCACTCAGCTGTAGAGATTTTAAGAAAACAACAAATTCTATAATGTATAATCAAGTATTACTTTATAATTATGTCAGGTAATGCCTACTTTCCTCTAGAAAAAAAAATTCTCGAATAAGAGAAAGGGACCAGTCAATACCCTCAGATAATATAACAGGAGAGAGCTCTAATAGGCATCAAAACAATTTCATTCCTTTCACAAAGAACCCCTTTCTACTCTGCCCTGAAATCAAATTCTTTCCATTATTTTTTTCTCGTCATGAATGGTTGAGAATTCCCCTAGTCCTATCTCCTCACCTTTCCAGCCAAACTTCTGGACAGCATCATCTGCACTTACTGTCTTCATATACTCATCTCCCAGGAGGTCCTCAACCTACTTTCGTCTGCCTTCTCACACTGCCATGACAGCAAATATGTTCTCATAAATGGCAAATGTCACTAAATCTAAGGAGGTTTGATCTTCCTTGACCTCTAAGCAGTGACAAGGCTGATAATTCCCTCTCTTCCCACAGTTTCTGGACAGTGCACTCCCATACTTATCAGTAGAATATAGAGAAAAAGCCCACAATCTCTGAAGCTAGGATGCCTGGTTTAAAATCATCTCTACCATATATTGGTTGGTGACGGTCTGTAAGTTACTTAACCTTTCTGGGCCTCACATATTTGTCATCTGTAAAATCAGGGATCACAGTAGCACCAACCTCTCAAGGAGATTAAATTGATCTAATATATGTAAAAACACATAATATAGTGCCTGGCACATAGTATTATATATGTTTTAGCTTTTATCATTTTTATTATTATTATTCTGCTCCTTTGCTGCACTTCTTTGACAGTATTTGCCAAGGTTTGTTCCTAGAATCTCTCTTTGCCCCATTATTCTTCTGTTTAGTGACAAGAACTGACCATAACCTCCAGCCCATGCCTATTTCTTAAACTTTAAACACATATATGCAACTGCCTGCTGGGTATTTCAAACTCAACATATCCACAGCTGAATTCTTCTTCTTCATTCCAAGCCTGTTCCTCCTCCAGTGTTCCCTTTCTCTAAAATTGCAACCACCTCCCACATAGGCATCCAAGCCAGAAACCAAGACTCATGCCTGACTGTCATTCCCCTCATATTCCAAATGCAAACAAGTCCTGCAGATTCTATCTACCTCCTTACTGTTTTTGAGAACATTCCCTCCTCTTCTAACTGTGTCAGTCTAGTCTAGGTTACCACTATGTCTCTCCTGGATCACCTTGTACCTTTACTGTCAGTCTTATCCTTCCCTAAACATTTTCCACACAGCAAAGAGGTCACTCTTCAAATGCTCAAATCTGCTTGTGTCTCTCACTCGCTTAAAGTCTTCCATGTCATAACTAATATGGCCCACAGAGCTCTTGATAATATAATCTGACCCTGTGTACTTCTCAAGGCTCATTTATTATCCCTCTCCCTCTTGCACAACTTGCAGCTCTTCAAATCTCTGTCCCCACTGGACCTTCACATACGCTGTCTCCTCAGCCTGAAACTTTTTTCTACCTCACAAACCTCCCCACTTCATCTGACTATTCCTAAACAAACACATTTCCTCAAGGAGACTTCCTCTGACACCTACAGTATATTCAGTACCCTATGCTCATTAAAAAACAAAAACAAACAAACAAAAAAAACCTACAGTCTCTTAATAATATTGTTTTATTACAATTTATTCAAATATTGAAAGTTAGCATACAAATAAATAATTAGAAACTGTGATACATACTACGAAGAAAAAATGTCTGTTTCTCTCACCAGACTATAATCTCTTGAGGACAGGATCTTTTCTGAACTCAACGCCTAGAATAATAGTCTTTCATATGTGTGTTATATATATTTGTAAATAAATTTGTAGAAGGAGAGAAATATCATTAATGCCAACAGGAAATAAATAATGGAAAAGAAAGAGAGAAAGACAGCATCATTGCCTCTCAGAGCTCACCTGTTACATTATCTGAGAGAATTGACTATCAATACCCATCTTCACACACCAACCCTGGACCTCCAATTTCATCTCCATAGCTTCAACGAAATGAAAAATAATCTATGAAATAGCTGAGATAATCCCTGATGTATGTTTTGAATTGGTCAAGAAATATTAACAATTTGTTGTACATGTTACGTTGTAGTAGTCATTGACCTCTATTCAAACTAAAACACCACAAAGGTTGTAGATGCTAAAGGCAAATGCCATTATATGAAACAAGTACAAGACATTGGTATGCAAATGATATGTAAAAAATAATTTTTTAAATTTAAAATCTGTCTGTAATGATTCTGCCTTAGAGTCCCAGGTAGTAAAAGATAGCCAGAAAAGGTTGCTAAAGGTAGAAATGACAGACTAAAAATATATTTGTTTTTAAAAATATTTTTATTTTTTATCTTCTTGCTCATTCTCTCTTACCCCCTTCTTCTTCTCCTACTCCTTTCTTTCTCCCTCTTTCTCCCCATGCCCTGCAACGAATACTATACTACTGTAATAGTTTGTTTTCACACTGCTATAAAGACATACCTGAGGCTGGGTAATTTATAAAGAAAAGAGGTTTAATTGACTCACAGTTCCACATGGCTGGGGAGGCCTCAGGAAACTTACAATCATGTTGGAAGGGGAAGGGGAAGCAAGGACCTTCTACGCATGGTGATAAGAGAGAGAAGTGCAAGCAGGGGAAATGACAGACATTTACAAAACAATCAGATGTTGTGAGAACTCACTATCACAAGACGAGCATGAGGGAAACTGCCTCCACAGGCCAGTCACCTCCCTCCCTCGACACATGGGGATTATAGGTCCCTCCCTCCAGTGGGGATTACAATTGGAGATGAGATTTGGCTGGGGACACAGAGCCCAACCATATCAACTACATTATTCAGATAATGTCAGAGATGTCCCCCTGACTGGAGATCAGACAAGGAAATCAAACTAGAATCAAAAGATTTTTTAATATAAAAAGAAAATTATAATTCGTGTTGAAATCAAACAGTAAATGGATAAACAAGGAAATGTCAGACAATAATCTTGAGAAAACAACTAGAACATGAAATTACTTCTATAAATTAATGTCAGATAATTGCTAAGAGTGGAATCAATTTTATGGAAGAGGGATAACACAAAATGACTTAAATTGTTTTCTTTTAAACTGGTAGTGTATGTGTTTTAGGAAAGGTAAGCCATTATAACTAACTCTAAAACTTGTTTGGAGGCCTGGTCTTAAGCAGTATTACATGTTTTAACTTTAGCCTGACAACCCCACTTTTTTTTATAAGTGATTCTTGAGAACTTATTTGGAGCTTCTACCAAGTAATTGGGGCTACTCACAGGCTACAGAACAGAGGACATTCTTATCCGGGAATTCCTTTCACTTTTTTTTTTTTTTTTGGGGGGCGGGGGACGGAGTTTCGCTCTTGTTACCCAGGCTGGAGTGCAATGGCGCGATCTCGGCTCACCGCAACCTCCGCCTCCTGGGTTCAGGCAATTCTCCTGCCTCAGCCTCCTGAGTAGCTGGGATTACAGGCGCGCGTCACCATGCCCAGCTAATTTTTTGTATTTTTAGTAGAGACGGGGTTTCACCGTGTTGACCAGGATGGTCTCGATCTTTTGACCTCGTGATCCACCCGCCTCGGCCTCCCAAAGTGCTGGGATTACAGGCGTGAGCCACCGCGCCCGGCCAATTCCTTTCACTTTTATCAAACAACAGCTTTGGAAGGGACAAACACGGAATCAAGAGAGGAAGAATACAAGCCTATGACATTATATCAAACAAGGTCTTTGCTCAATGACACACCAGGGAGGTCTTCCCTCATCCCTCTATCTGAAACTGAAACTCCTCACCACACTCTCTATTCTATATTTCTGCTCAATATTCTATCTCAACCATTTCTACCATCTAATATATGAAATATTTCATTTATTCATTCAGTTTGTTTTCTGTCTCCTTCCATCAAAATATAAGCTCCACAACATCAGGAATGATTTTTTAATCTATCATATTCACTACTGCATTCCCACAGCTAGTACAGGACCTGGCACATAGTAGATATTCAATAAATATTTGTCCAGTGAATAAATAAAATAAAGTCTATTCTTAGAATCAATATGGTAACTGATAGTGCATTCCAGATTGCCTTTATCTCTAAATGGTTCAGTTTAATGTAGCTAGAAGTCTTGCAGTAGATTAAATTTAAAAATGATTTTTTGCACTAATGATAAGAGGTTGATGGTCAACTTGATCAACAAGGAAGTGCTAATCACACGACTCAATTCAGATGAACTCCCCAGAAATTACTCTGTATCCACATTTACATGAGTGGATGTCCAGAAGAAAGTAGATAAGTCCCTTTGTTTGGAGACTCATAAAGGAGAAACTGCCTCACACCAGAAATAGAATGGGGAAAATAGAAAGTGGTGAAAATTCTGAGACCTCAAAATGGTAGACATCTGCACCCACCACAACCAGATAATCCAGAGCATGTCTGCAACCTAGAAGGAGGGACTATAACAAATAGTCCTTGTATCAGTGCCTGGATCAGGAGCTGGAGTAGAGGATCCAATTAATCTGCCATTGCCATTCCACATGCAGTAAACAAAATGTTGCTTGCTAATTCCCTGGGGAATCTAAGAAGTGATGGGCTGAGGCCAACTGAATATCACCCAGAATTCCTTACCTAGCACCCAGGGCTCCATTGATTTGCCCATATAGATGTCAAATATCCCAGTACTATCAGACTGGTCTTTTTATTCTTATCAGATATGCTCTTACAATATATATATGCCATTTTTCAGCTAATTGCTGAAATTCCAATTTCCTCCAATCCAATCCATCTACTTTCCTTAAGATATAATGCAAGACATCCTCCTCTCTGCCTTCCTTGAATAAACTGATTCCATACTGCTCATCTTCTGAAATTCCTTGTGGAAATTATAAAAATAATATCTTAGATTTACAGAAAATTTGAAAATCTGCAGAGTACATTCACTGTAGTGTCCTTCCAGTTCCCATCCCACACAAACACCTTCTTTCTATGTCCTGACTGAAAATCTCAGGGTACCTTGACCCTTCTGTGACCTGGCCAGCTGCAGGTTTTTCCCAGCAGGCTTGAACCCAAACTGGGGCTTTGATCATTCCTAATCACTGATAAAGGCATCTATGTCATTTCCCAAAACACTGAAAGAAACTGGCTCTAGCCCTGAGCTGAATTCCTGAAACCCTCATATAAACTTCATTTCCTTACCCGCTTCTGCAGATATACCTATGTAGAACACCCCTTTCCTCTTGTCTATCTTGAGGACTGCTGCAGCCCTCTGTAAGTTGCCCTAATAAATGTTTTGGACTGATTACCCTGGCATCTGGGCTTCTTTCTTTGGAATCCCAATGGGCCCCATCTCAGGACAGTTTGGGGCATGCTCTTGTGGGAACTCCCCTGCTCTGGGGGTGATTTCAGCTTCAAGTTCTGCATTCACATACTCAGATAATAAAAAGCAGAGAACTATTTTATAGACACATGTTTTTCTTGTACTTGCAAGCCCTATAGCCTATCCACAGCTTACTCTTCCCAATCCTAGTAGGGTTCACCCAGGAGTATACATGTTAATGAGGAAATGAAATTAGTTTATTATACTGAAAAGTACCCCCAGGACATTTGTCATGATACCAACTGAGTTTATTTTGTTATTTCAGTGATAAAAGTGCTTGGTAATGATCCAAAGCAAACCAATCTTTTTCAAAGTTTTTAGTGTTTAGTGTTAACAACAAAATTCCCAGGGAATTTTAATACCTGACACAGTATTAAAATGTTTTACATTCAATTCTCTCAAAGACTCAGGTATGTGCTATATGCCCACTTTGCAGATTAAAAAACTAAGTCTTAAAAATGCTGACTAATTTGCCCATATATCAGATTGAGAATCTGAATCTGCTCTGTATGACTTGAAAGCAGAAGCCCTTAGCATCACACTCTGCAGCCAGGCACTATTTTATTACACACAGTGTAACAAGGCTGCATTACAAGAAGTCATCCCAAATATCACCAGGGACATTCAGGGTATAAAGCAAATGCGTACAATTGCCTAGGGCCTCAGGCAGGGTCATGTAGTGACTAAGGGAGGCAGCAGCAAAGGGAAGAAGAGGCGGAAGCTAAATAAGACTGGAAATACTCAAGTAAACCATGCTCCCACCACATCCTCAAGATAAACCATGCTCCTACCACATCCTCAAGATAAAAAGAGCTTTTCTTGGGGAAAAAGGACTGAAGGCTTCACTTCCACACACAGCTCAGATTACAGGTGTTTCAGAGATTGCCTTACCTTATTTTCTTCTTTAGTGCTACCTACTAATCTTCATTTTAACCAGATTTATCTGACCAGTTGAATAGATTCAGAGTTTGAAAAAGGTCAGGACACAACGAGAGCCTCAGTCATTAGCCTAACAGTCGAATTTTCTTTTCCAAACATTATACTCAACTTTTTTCTTTATTGTCATAGAGCATAATGGATAAATGCACAGATTTTGTTTCACCACTTACTCACTGAGGGACCTTGGAAATGTTGCTTAACCTCTCTGTGCCTCAATTTACTCATCTGTAAAATAGGGATAACAACGGCTACTTACCTCTTTAGAGATATTGTGAGGAATAAATGAGATAGCATATGTAAGATACTTGAGATATTGCCTGACCCAAAATAAGTTCTCTGTAAGTATTTGCTAAATAATTATTATATAAGTCATGTGTCATAAGGATTATAAAAAATGATAGCTAATATTCAATGAGCAATTATGCTAAGTGCTTCCCATTTATTTCTCACATAAACCCTGGAAGGTAAATATTCTTACTGTACCAATTTTACATGAAACAGAGGCTCAGAAAGGTGAATCCACAAATTGCGCAGGTAGCAAACGAAAGAGTTAGAACTCAAGCCTACCAATTTACTCCAGAACTAAGCTCTTAACTACTATGTTACTTCAAGTAGTTAATGATACTTGCTAAAAGATACTAAAGTTTTGCTCTGTGCCAAGTATAGTTCCAATAACTTTACATCTCTTTCCTCAATTAATTATCACAACCACCTCATGGGATGGATGCTTTTATTGATTTCATTACACAAAGCAGAAAACTGAGGGACCAAGCATTAGACAACTTGGCCAAGATCACATATTGTATTAGTCCATTTCACTCTGCTATAAAGAACTACCTATGACGAGATAATTTATGAAGAAAAGAGTTTTAATTGATTCACAAATCAGCAGGCTGCATAGAAGCATTGCTAGGGGGCCTCAGGAAACTTCCAATCATGGCAGAAGGTGAAGTGGAAGCAAGTTCATCTTACCATGGCAGAGCAGGAGAGAGAGCACAGAGGGAAGTGCCACACTTTTAAACCATCAGATCTCGTGAGAACTCACTCACTATCACAAGAACAGGAGGGAGAAATCAACGCCCACGAGCCAATCACCTCCCACCAAGTCCCTTCCCTGATACTTGGGGATTACAATTCAATATGAGATTTGGGTGGGGACACAGAGCCAAACCATATCACACATCTAGCATGTGACTAAGGTAAGTATACCCCATACTAAAAAGTAAACACAGCAGAGGTGCTAACTTTTCATCTCTGTGACCTAATACCAGATAGAAGATAACAATTTTCAAAAAGGAAACTCCCTTCTGGTACGTTCATCTAAGTAGTTGCTAAGCCAGTGTGACTAAGAGAAAGACTCAATACTGGAATCATAAAAGAAGAAACTGATTAAATGCTAATATATTCTGTTTGGCTTTCTACTCAATCATTTTCCACCTCTACTAGCAGCCATTTTCAATAGTAATTTTTAATGTCTTATACAATTTCAAGAGAATATAATTCACTATTAGCAAATATAGATTAACTTTTCACATAAAGCAAGACCATTGCTTTCATTTGGTTCATGACACAAGGAAGTCATAAACAACATAGGGAGAGATGGTGGCTGAGTATTCATTCTATGTAACTATGACACAAAGGAGAATCTGCCAGTGTTATATTTGGCCAAAACCCGCAGGAATTTACAGTCATGACTTAACAATACTAATGGATAACAATTGATAAGGTGCTAAACAGGATCACACACTATCCCAATATACTCTTGAAGTCTTTGTGCAAATTAGAAAAATGAGCTTTGCTTTGGTGAGCATAAGACAAACTTGGCTGTAGCTTCAGCACTCTAAACTGAGGGCTTGGTGTATGTTCCAAACAGACCTCGATGTATCTGAGATCATATGGGAAGGTACTTTTAGCCATCTTGGGAGACAAGATTAATAGCAAAAGCAGAAACATACTGATACAGATCTTGAGAAGAGAATAAATACATGGGTCAAAAAGGAAAATGGCAAGAAAATTTTCTTTATAGAACAATTGTGTGGGAGGATAGCAATGTGTCATAGGAAATAACACCTGTCAATGGTTAGCACAAACTTATTAGATATCTTATATTTATAGCAGAATTAAGTACTTGACTTGCTGGAGAGCAAGTGCAAGAGGAATACATAAAAGGGCAATGAATAAAATTTAAGATTTTTGTGGATTCTTTAGAATGTTACTCTAGGTAATAAAAAGGTTGTGATCAATTATGTTACCACAAATTAACTACTAGAAGGCAAATAATTAATTGACAAGGAATGGGAAAGGACCCCGATTAAAAAAAGAGAAAACATGATGATAATGGTAATAAAAATTGACTAAAAAAGAAAAAAAAAAAAACACCTGGCAGTTGCTGAGCACCTAATGCTATGAGCTTTACCTTCATTACCTTTACAATAACTTTATAGGAAAGTACCATTATTTGTACCATTTTACAGTTGAAGAAACCAAAACTTAAGAGGCTATGTGACTTAACCAGGATCTCATGTAAAGTGGTAGAACTTGGATTTACATCCAGGCAGTTTAACTCTGGAGTTTACCTGCTTGACCAACAGACTATATAGCCATGGGTTAAACTGATGAAAATAGCTAAAATTGACAAGAACACTCACGCAGGTAACTAGACGCATCAATGTTGTCGCATCTCTTTCTGCATGGGGAAAGTCAGGAGAATGGTGTCCCTGATAGCAATGGAATACGTGACTAGAATAGAGTGATGGTAATAATGAGATACAGTAAAATACAAATACTGTTAAAATGACTTATCTACTAACCAGGAAAGTAGTCTACAATAAGGAAGGCTTGTAATAAACAAAATGGAATGAACTTCCCATGCCTCTTCAGAACTGACTTGAGAACAAGTTTTCTGTGTAGGCATTTTGTGGTAATGACTTTACTATTATTAACAATGATAATAGTTCCAGGCAGTATTTCATATTTACATAGCAGCCTTCCACATAGGAACAAAAGAACCTGGCAAACATTTTCATTTTTGTTATTGATGGCTTAGATTAATAAAGTGCCTTTCTGTCAAAGAACTCATTAATCCTTACACAGACTCCTGTGACACAAACAGGCAAGCAATCCATTTCTACATTTTACATATGGAGAAACCAAAGCCCAAGGACCTGCGCATAATTGCTTAGCAAAACTGTGGCTAAGCCTAGAATGAAATCATAAAGAACCCAGTGTTTTCCTCCCCTTGAGTGAAACTCATTTACAGCTTCTTACTCCAAATTGTCTCAGACATTGGGGCCTTCTTTATCAACTGGACCTTCCTACTTGGAATTTTACTGCTTCTTGTTCAAGCTGGATTCTCTCTCTTTCTCCTTCCTTTTTACTGCTCATCCTGCCTCTATTATCTCTCTTCTTCAAACCAACATTACTGCCAGAATAATTTTCTTAAATCCGTTCGGAAAAAAAGCAGAGGTTCTTCATTATCTATAGAAACAGACCCCAAATTCCTTCACAGATCATTCGAGGCCTCCTTCAGTCTGGCCCCAATCTATTTTCCTAGCCATGTCTCTGACTGCCATGTCCCCTGTGCATAAGTCATCCAAGACTAAACTTCTGAACTCCAAACCCACTCTGCTACTCGATCATTCTGTTCCCTCTTCCAGAAATTACCTTTCCAAACTCTTGGCATTATCAAAATATGTTAGTATTTCCACCCCAGTGCTGCCTTCCTCATGAAGCCCTCCTGACTCACTATCTGGAAAGGACTGCTTCCTCCAGCTCCTCCATGTTTAGTCTTATTTGTAGCACTCACCACATTTTACCTAGGACTACAGTGACTTAAGAAAGTACATCTCTCTTGTTAGAATGTTCTGCACTGAGATTCTCAGAGTCAGGTCCCATGTCAGATTTTGTGACGGGTGATGGGTAAGAATGAGAAACAGCCTTGCTTTCATGAGGCAGCCTTCCTCATTTATAGTACCTTATCTAAATAGCAAAACACCATTTTCTCAATTTTCCCAAGGGTATTACCTAATAGTACCATGCTAGATGCATAAAAGAGACATCTATTCATTACATACAGCATACACTTTTTAGGAGTGGTTCTCAAAGTATAGTACACAGACCTCTGAGGGTCCCCAAGACCCTTTCATGTGTTCCCCAAATTAGTCAAAACTAATTCCAAATAATATGAAGAAATGGTTCAACATTGTCACTCTCATATTCTCACAAGTATATGTTAGAATCTTCCAGAGGTGACTTGATGTGTATAACAAAAAAAATAGGTACATAGGAGAGTTCATGTGCCCTCTCTTAAAGTAGTCATTAAACACATTGGCAAAAGCATAAAACAACGTCACTTTGTCACTAAATTATTTTTATTTTATAGAAAGTAGTTTTCATAAAAAGATAGCATTATTTACGTTAACATGTGATGGGCTTACAATTGTTCATTAGTAAATAAATTACACAAATATTTAAAATTTTATATTTTAATTTCTAAAATGATAAATACCAGTGGCTATAACAAAAATTCTTTAGGTTTCTCAATACCTTTCAAGAATATAAAGGGATCATGAGGTTAAAAAGTTTGAGAATTACTGCCTGAGGGCAGTGGGCACATGTTTCTCTGCAGAACCTCATTTAAGAATGCCTGGATAGAAGTTGAGTTTAGACACAGGGTATTGCTCTGTCATCCAGACTGGAGTGCAGTGGCACCATCACAGTCACTGCAGCCTCAACCTCCAGGGGTCTAGGAATTCTAACCCCTCAGCTTCCCAAGTAGCTGGAACTATAGGCATATGTCACCACACTCAGATATATATATATATATATATATATATATATATATATATATATATATTTTGTAGAGTTAGTGTCTTGCTATGTTGCCCAGGCTTGTCTCAAACTCCTGGGATCAAGCAATCCTGCCTCCCAAAGTGCTGGGATTACAAGCATGAGCCACCACACCAGCTCTCAACATTTATCAAAGAAACTATTGTATGTGTGAGATTTATTCACAGGATTTTCTCCTTTCTCTCACCACCCCCTAAGCCCCCTAGTATAATAGTGAGCTGCTTAGGAACAGAGACTAAGTCAAATTTATCTTTGTTTCTGTAGCACCTCGTACAGAGTAAACGGTCAGTAAATATTTGTGGGTGAGAAGGAAGGAAGGAAGGGAGGGAGAAAGGGAGGGAGGGAGGGAGGGAGATACCAACGGCTTCACCTAGTATGTTAGAAAATCCCAGTACAGTTTAGAAATCATTATTTCTAAAGTCAAATTTTAAAAGGTTTCTCTCATAAGTAAATCAATAAACAAATATTTGTGCACACTAGTCTTTCAATAGCAAAGGATAATTTTAGGATAAAGAATGATGCGAACTTGGAAAGCTGATGTAGTTTGGTTGGCAATGCATAAACTATCTTCCTAATGGATAGTACATTTTTAATAATTAGAAGTGACTTCCTATAGCTAAAATATCTTATTTCTTGATTTAGAGTAAATAAGAATGGGCAGAATTAAGCTGAAAGCAACAAAAGAGGGGAGGTTAAAGCAAAACTGCATTGGCAAGTCCCTCTCTAAGAGCTTTCCTAGCCCTCTCTTTCCCTCATAGTTGTTTTGCATCCTCATGGAGTTCTTCACTAGCCAAGGCTTCCCCCACCAAGGTACCCAGCTTGAATGTAAACTCCTAGGTATCATCTCATTCTTTAATTCAATCTGTGAAACATAATCCACATAATTTTTATAATTAAAGAAATTTAGACATTATCTATTACAACTCTCTCATTTACAGTTGAAGCCCAGCTTTGTCTTATATTAAAATTATTCTTTGCTAAAGAAGGACTAATGTGTGCAAATATTTGTTCATTGATTACTTATGGGAGAAATCTTTTAAAAGTTGACTTTAGAAATTAGGATTTATAAACTGTACTGGGATTTTCCAATATACCCAGTGAAACTATTGGTGTCTTAGTCACCTTAGAAATTAAGACTTGCCCAAAGAAATAGTAATTCATGACAGCTGGGATAAAAATCTAGCATGAAGGCCTCTTCCTTTTCCAGAGACCATATGAATAAAACTTTAAAATAATCTCCTAAACTCGAACAAAACACTCTGTTTTAGACCATTCTTGATTCCCTCTCCATATAAAAACTTTTCCTATATATTCCTTCAGTGTCCTGCTATTTTAATGCACCACATTTATTAAAAAATGGTTAGTACCTCTGATCCAAAATCCGTTATGACCAATTCATACCTTAATTCAAGTTAGTTTATCAAGTTAGCAAGCCAATCAATTTGCCTCATAACATTTCTACTTGAATAGGAGTCGTCAACTAAAAGGGCAAGTGGAAATTTTAAACATGTTATCAGTTTTAGAAGCAGAGATACGTGAAAATTAGAATGTGTTTTGGTTCCTTAAATTATAATACAGAGTCAGACATCTGTACAAAGGACCAAAACTACAATCAGTACAATGAATGAAAGATTATTGCCTGTGATACTTCACTTTGTTAACCTGAACCCTGGTTGACAACAGGATAGTCAAACAAACATATGACATGACATAGAGGTGTCACAAGCTGTCTTCAGGGGATTGATTCCAGGACCACCCCTGAGGATACCAAAATCCAAGGATGCTCAAACCCCTTATATAAAATGGTAGTATCATACAATCCACACACGTTTTCCCATATACTTTGTCATCTCTGGATTACTTATGGTACCTAATACAATGTAAATGCTATGTAAATCGATGTTATACTGTATTATTTATGACAAGGGAAAAATGTGTTCAGTACAGATATAACCATCATAGGCATAACTACATTTTCAAACCATGGTTGGTTAAATTCACGAATGTGAAACTGTAGACACAGAAGGCCGACTGTACTACCCTGAAACTCACAAAAGATAAAATGCAGTCATCCTTAGGTATATTAAGGGAATTGGTTTCAGGACCTCAGGTCTCTAACCAAATCTACACATACTAAAGTCCAACAATCAGCCTTGTAGGAAAAGTCAGCCCTCCATATCTGGATGTTTCACATCCCAGGAATACTATATTTTTAATCCAAGATTGTTTAGGGGAAAAAAAAAAACATATAAGTAGACCCATACAGTTCAAACCCATATTGTTCAAAGGTCAGCTGTATAGCTTAAGTTGTTTCCTACTCATTTTTTCACATAGTTTTTGCTTAATATACTTTATTCAATCTTTTTGGCAGGGAATGAGTCAAATATTACATATGTACCCACGTGTGTGTGTGTGTGTGTGTGTGTGTGTGTGTGTGTGTGTGTGTCTTAATATAGAAGAGTATCTTTATTAAGATGTATCTATATTTTAATAAACTGAACTCCAAAACAGAATTACATTCATTCTTAAGATTTAGAAGTGACTTTCTGAAAGCAATACTATGAAGATTGTCCACAGTTAAATCTGAAACAGCTTAAAAGTCAGTCTCAGGATTTAAAGCACTCACAACCCACCTGGGCCTTCCAAAAGTAAAAATAGAAAGAAAACTTTAAAACATCTGACATACAAAATTTATAGTATCTACAATGCAAATAATAAATTATCACATGTAGTAAATGCTGTTCAACTGTACATTAAATTTTTCAAGTCTTAACCTGAATAGGTTTGTTATGTTAACCAAATTTTCATTAAAATCTCATACTTTGATTCTAATAGTAGTTCCTTTGACACTGATTATCAAAATACAGAGAATTATTTATGAAGAACCTAAAATTTTTGCACATGCTTACTCAGTCTTCAAATAAACTCCAGGAAAATCCCAATTTCTAAGAGAAAGCACTGAATATGTGCTCCTGATAAGGCATCAAATTACTTGGGAACTCTCAAACAATGACAGCCCCAAATGCATCTTCCTAAGACACAGCTAGATGTTCTACCAATCAGTGGAGAAAAAAGTTTGTGAAAATTTTATACAATACTAGAATGTCTTAGTCCATTCAGGCTGCTATAACAAAATGCCATAAACTTAGCAGCTTATATACAACAGAAATATATTTGTGACAGTTCTGGAGGCTGGTAAGTCCAAGATACAAACAGACTCAGCGTCTGGTGAGGTTTCGCTTTCTGGCACATAGACAGTGTATTCTTGCTATATCCTCACATGGTAGAAAATATTGCTAGCTCCCTGGAAACTCTTTTATAAGAACACTAATCCCAGTCACCTTTGTTCTCATGACCTAATCAACTCCCAAATGCCCCATCTCGTAATACCATCTTCTTGGGGTTAGGACTTCAACATAAGAATTTGGAGGGAACAAAAAATTCTGATCACAGTCTAGGGCTACTTACACTGGTTTTACCAGGTTAAATATGCCTAAAGATTTAATTTCCCACCTTAGTAACTTGCAGCCATTGAGAAGCAAGACAGAACAGCACTACAGAATTAAACATTTCTGAATATTCTCTTATTTGTCTCATTTGTAAGACATTTGTGTCGACAAACCTGTTATGCTAATTTCTATCTCTTTTCACTTTGATTATGTTACTGTTACCATTCCTTGGAATTCTTATACTTACCTGGAATTCAAACCACATCAATATTTTAAGGCTCTATTTGGGTCCAATTTTAATATTTAACACTACAAAGAATATAGCATAGTAATAAAAAGCATATGCTCCAGAGTCAGAATCATGCACCACTAGCTGCCTGACCTGGAGTATGTTACTAAATCACCTGTGCTTTGTTTTCATCTTTTGTAAAACAGAAATGTTCAGTAGTATTGCTGTGAGGCCCAAGTGAACTAGTACATGGGAAGCACTCTGAACAGTGCTTGGCGTGAAGTAGTCACTCAATAAACGTTAACCATTATTGTAATTCTTTATTACCGCCATTCTTCCTGTACTTCTCTGAACAACTATAGATTTATAAGTAATAAGGACCTTAGATCTTACAGTCATTTAGTTCAATCTCCTGTGCCACATAGTATCATCTCTAAAAAGCTCTTCATATTTGTTCAATTCTGAAGATAGTTAAATACTTCCAGTGATGAAAACTTTACTACTTTTCAAAAAGCACAGACTCAAACAGTTCTTATAATCAAAAATTTTTTATGTGCAGTACCTACTATCCACTCATTGGTCTCTTAGTTCTGCCTTCAGTACAACTTAAAAACAATCCTGCATCCTCTAACTTCTTTCATATGAAAGCCCTTAAATATTGAAAGCAGCTGCTTGCTAAGTTGCACTCTCTTTCTCTCTCTAGCACTGCCTCCCTCTGCCTCGATCTTTTCATTTCTGTTCTCCAGGCAAAACACTGTAATTTCTCTTGACTGTGCATCACAAGATATGGTTTCTATATCATCACCATCCTCAACATAATCTTCAGGATCCACTTCATTTTATGAACATAGAGGGCACTAAAAGCTACACATAATATTCCAAGCGGGCTCTGAATAGTAAAAAATGACAGTATTAACAGTTTGTTTAGGAAAGTAGGGCAAATTTTGGAAAAATTTACTTATAAAAGCCAACAAAAAACAATGCTGTTAAATGAGAAATTAAGTAAAATTTTTCTTCTGAGACAAACCACAAAGGCTATCATCTAACCTTAAGATTGTGGACTCTCTGCCAGGCTGCTTTCCAGATTGTATCCAGAGACAGAATTTGCGGTGCCTTTATGTCGTTTTATCTCTATGGAAGTCTCTTTCACTGTGTGTTATTTTCTTCATGTGTCTGTCTTTGTCCTGCTTCTGTTTCTGTATTATCTACCTCTTTCTCATTCTTCTCTCTTTTGTCAATCATTCAATACATATTTATGCAGTACCTATCAAGTGTTAGGCACTGAATTATGTATAAGAAATTCAAAGATGAATCTGGCTCAAAATACCCCCTGGCTAAGGTGGGAGGCAAAGAAGACACAAACAGATAATAAACAGATAACAAGATACTGTGGTAGTACAGTGAGGTGGATAATGCACAGGTTATGGTGAGAGCACCAAGAATGACTCAATGCTGGATGGAAGGGATCTCAAAGGTTTCCAGGAGGAGATAGAATCTTATGAAATCTAAAGTGGTTCTAAATAGTACTCTCAAACTTTAACATGTATTAAAATCCCCTAGGAATCTGGTGAAAATGCAGTTTCTTAATCACTGTGTCTGAGTAGTAGGACCCGAGATGCTGCATTCTATCAGTCTCCAGGAGATGTCCATGCTGCTAGCCCCCAGACCATCTTAGAGTTGCAAATGTCTTAAAGGATGGAAAGGAGTAAGTAAGGGCTTTGCAGAGCGAAAACAGGCAGAATAAACAGCATGAAGTAAATCACAGAGGTAGGAAATACTTGAGTATGTGTGATGAAATTGAAGCACACTGGTGTTTCCAAGCAATTTAAAAGGTCATGAGTGTCTAAAATGGGGGTGAACAGGAGTATGACATATCTCACTTTGTCACACAGGCTGGAGTGCAGTGGTGCAATCTTGGCTTACTGCAACCTCCACCTCCCAGGTTCAAGGGATCCTCCTGCCTCAGCCTCCCAAGTAGCTAGGATTATAGGTGCCTACCTCCATGTCCAGCTAAGTTTTGTATTTTTAGTAGAGATGGGGTTTCACCGTGTTGGTCAGGCTGGTCTCAAACTCCTGACTTCAGGTGTTCCACCAGCCTTGGCCTCCCAAAGTGCTGGGATTACAAAAGCGTGAGCCACCTGCCCTGCAGGAGTATAGCATGTCTTAAGGAAAAGGGAAGTTATTACATGGATGACAGAGTATATCAAAAATTAAATAGGGAAATTATACAGTAACAACTGCAAATCAAATAACAAGTCTGGTGGATTCACTGGTAGAATCATGGACAAGAAGATAGTATACTAGGCTATTTAAATAAACCTGCTAAAGATGAGGAGTAGGACTTAAATTATGGCAGTAACAACAGATTTAGATGAAAAAAGGTTGATCTGAGAAATGTTTAGGAAATAGGATAGGTTGATTGTGTCATCACTTGTTAATTTAAAAATCAGGTGGTTGTTATTTCTTTGCATTTTTTTGCAGGCCTGATATCTATTCTTAACCTGACACCTAGTAACATGTGATCTTGAACAAACAAGCCACTTACCTTATTTTAGCAGCGGCTTTCATATCTTTAAAAAAAAAAAAAAAAGTAAAGGTTTGACCCAAATGAACAATGTCGTTGCTTTAAAGCCTAAAATGTATGAGCCTGTGAACTAAATTCATCTCATTGAATTGTAGAGTTATAAGATGCATTCTAGTAAGTACTACAATGCCTGGACTTTGTAAAATGAATTCTTGGTACCTACAACAATACCTGTACTCTATATATGTACACATATACACACACACACAATATATGACAATGTATTGTATAATACATGTACAATAGATGACATTATTAGTCATACAATGTGTGTATACACATACAATGTGTGTGTGTGTGTGCACATACACATTGTATGACTAATATTGAGTCTACCTAGCTGATAGGTATTAAAACTTGAGATGTTTTAAATCCCGCCTTTGCCCACCACATTCATTACCAATTTCGGTTGCTTGTTACATATACCCTACTGGCAATTCTTTGGTTTATGCACTTATTTTTTAAGCAGATTCCTGCAATAGCACCTTAAATATTCTCCCTGGTTCTAATCAAATCCCCTTCCAAACATTCTCTGAGAAACTGAAGAACTCCGGAATCAGAAAGACTTGGGCTTGAATGCTAACTCCACTGTTTCTTAACTGTGTGATTGTCAGTAAGTGATTTAACTTCTCTAAACCTTGGTTTGCTTACCTGTAAATTATAGGGATAATAGGAAGATGAGCTGTTCATAAAGTACTTACTATAGTGCCTATTACACAGTGAGAACTCAATAAGTGTTAGTTATTATTTTGAAAGACACATCTCAAAAAAATTTGAGCAGGCACTTCACAAAAGAGGAAAACCAAATTACCAAAAAAAAAAAAAAAAAAAAGGAAAGATGCTCTTCTTCATTAGTAATCAGCAAAATGCAAATTAATACTTCTATGAGTACAATTATGTATCTACCTGATTAGCAAAATTTAGGAACTTGTAAATCAAGTGTTGTTGAGAATGTAGAGTTTTTCACATACTGATGCTGGGAATGTAAATTGATGCAACTGATTGGGGAAAATATTTTGGAATTATTTAGTAAAATTAAAGGCGCACATACCCAAAAACTCAGCAGTTCCTTCCCTTGATATTTATCCTAGAGAAGGGTAAATATCAGAATCTATGATAACTAATATATAAACATAAAAATTATATTAAATTTATATTTATGCTAGCATTAAATAAAATAGATTTAATCCAAATGTTCAACAACAGTAGACTAGATAAGTACATTTTGGCATAGTAATATAGTAGAATACTATACAACAATTTACATGAATAACTCTATGCATTAACATGGAAGAATCTCACAATGTTAGCAAAATAATCAGGTGACTGGGAGTATATATGCTATAATTCTAAATACATGAGCTGAAGCATTGTCAGAACTAAGATTTATAGTACAGAGATGCACACATAATTAGAAAACCTACAAAGAAAAGCAAGGTAATGTGCATGACAAAAGGTAGGATAGTAGTTAGAAGTGAGGAAGGAAAAGTATGTGATCTGAAAGGGACACATAAGGGCTTGCCAGGAGTGTATTATGTAATGTTTGATTTATTTGTTTGATTTGTTTTATGTTGTTTGATTTGTTTATGTGATGTTTGGTTTACAATTATTCTTTAACCTCTGTTTTATACACTCTTCTATGCGTATGGTATAAAAAATAAACTGATTATGTTGATCTCCTACTTAAAATCTTTCAAAAGCTCTTCACTTTGAAACAAATTCCAAACTCCTTAATTTTATCTAAGAAACCCTTCATGGCACATGTCTTGTATTCCTCCTTAACTTTATCTCTGCCACTACAATTTCTGTTCCAGCATAGTAAACGATACCTGGTATCCCCACACAATCATGCTCTCTCAGGCTTCCGGGTCTGTTAAAAAATGTTCCCACTATGCACTGCATCCTCCCTTCCCCTGGCTATTCTCTTACTGTGCTTAATAGTTCACTAAAAGATCCCTTCCTCTGGGAACCCTTCCTTGACTAATCTCTACCACATCTGCGTTAGTCTCCTCCGACGCACTTCCTTTGGCACTCTATACCTACTCACGTAATAGCACTTTATAAATGCCACACTCTGGAACCCAACTGCCCCATTAATAAGAACATTTTATTATAAGCACTACACTCTTTAGACTGAGGTCTCCTTTAAAGCAGGGACTGCCTTTTATCTACCCCAAAGCTAAACATGCTACCTATATCACAGATTCTCAATAAGAGTTTGATTAGTGAAGTAATATTCAGAATGGAGAGAGCATAACATGCTGTCTACATCATTGGTAGTAACATATAACATATTAGGTTCAACCATATAAAACTGTCCTTATTTTAGATCAAAAATCGTTTGTTATTGGCAATTATATGTGATTCTTTGTAACACTCATTAAATACATTTTGATTAAGCACAGTATAGTGATGGCTATCAGATCTGTTTTCTCAACATAATGGGAGACAGGTTGTTTTTTATGAATTGTTTTATAAAATCACTATATGAAGTAACTCTAGGATTAATTTCAACAGTCTTCTGCAGTTATAGCTATACATTAATTCACAGGGCAGCCTACCTATCTAGAATTATATAAGCCACTAGGCAAATGAAAGAAAGATATTGATCACTAGCTCAAAACAGCTTGTTTTGGAGTCTGATAAGCACCACAATCAAACTCTAGTTCTCAAATATGTTACTTGACAGATTATAACTCATTCATCTCTGCTGGAATCTATTGACTATTGACTTTAGTGACTATGAAGCATCAAGTATTTGATTTAAAAAGATATTCTATCCATGTGTGCTGATATTTTTATAAAATAATAAATTTTTAAAGTTATTCCAACAAGGCAGAGCAACTGGATCTATGTTTAACATTGTTTTGTTAAGCAAAAGGATTTGTAGGCTAAAATGCCCATGAATTGAGTTTTATAAAACTGTGATTTCTCTACTCTTATTTCAGAAAAGCTAAATGGTGTGTGTGTGTGTGTGTGTGTGTGTGTGTGTGTGTGTGTGCTCCTAAAAGAAATTGAAAACCATAATTTAGCTCAGAACCAATTTTTCTACTAAAGATGAATCAGTACAATATACTACAATGTTGCAAATAATAAAAGTTACTTAAAAATAATGGTACCCAACTGTTACTCTGCCACCTGAAAATGTTAATTGCAGGTATCATCCATGGTGGTAGTATCATGGTATTATCTGCTGCACCCATGCACTTCAAGACTTTTCACTATTGTATGCGGTATTAGTAGTACCACACCATTAAACATTCTGTTCTATTGATTTTCACTTCTGTAGTTGACATTATTTGGAGCAGTATTTCTCCAGATCCATATACCAAACCATCTGCGATATTTAAATTGGTTATGTAGATCACGGTTTTCATGCTAAGGAATATTTTTAAATTTGCAACTCACCACAGCTTGTATGGTTTCTCATCTATAGGAAACAGGTCTAATTCAACAGTTTCTTGCATGAGTTGCCATAGTGAAAATCTGAGATGGGTCTGTCATTGGTGTTTCTCACACTAGCCTGAAAGCAAAGCCGAAAAACAGATGAGTTTGATTTTAAGATTTAAATGGGAACTTCACCTGTATTTAGAAAACCAAAAAGCTGACATCAAAGACAATTGGTTATTGGGTGGGTGAGTGCAGGCAGAGGAAAGGAAACATCTCAAGGTAGTTATCTCTATTCATAATTTATTGCAAGCACAAGAACTTTGATGTTATCAATACCAGAACAACTAGATATTTTAATATCTGAGCATAAACCAAATAAGTAATTTTGATTTCAGTTGATATAATTGGTCTTGTGATATGAATTTGGTTTTCTAATACAAGGCATCCCACTCATCTTCAACTGGGAGAGCTCCACTGTTACATACATTTACATATTCTGATTTTCATATAAGATTTAATTGGAATAATGGTTACATAGGTATAAATAAAGGAGGATCATTTTGAAAACCTCTGAAGTATGCAAAAGAAAGTAAACCTAAACTGGAGTTGCTCTGAAAAGACCTGTATTTATGTTCTTCCATCATCTGATCTAGTTACAAACCTACTTTTTCACAATTATCGCCTGTTCTTCCCACCATTATATTAGACACTATTCTTCAGACTCTGTGGTAGTTTTTAACATGCTACCCATTGTCAAACCATAAGTTTTTATTTCTAGTTTGGAAAATATGGTCATCATACCCAAAATAGGCCTCCTCTTTGCCACACTAAGAGTCTCTTTCCTGGCCAGGTGCTTACAATTACTTCTAGAACTACTGCTCTCTCATCACCCACCACCTCACCCCGATACCCTAGTGTGGACTAACTGCTACCTACCACCACTTCAGACCAGGTGGATTCCTTTCACCTCTGAATTTCTATTGCACTTATTATCAAAACACTAATATGGGCCCTTGATTTTATACCATCTTTATTGATATTTAGCCTCACCTCCCCAAATGAGTATAGATTCCAATTGGCAGAAACTTTGTGTTACAGCTTCCCAATTTTTTCTACCGTAGCACTTAGCAGAGAATTCAGTACATGAGAGATATTCATTTAATGAATATTTGGTGTGTCCCTATTGTGTGCCAAACAGACAAAGTCAGTCCCTGATGGGGATTATAACTTAGTAGAGAATACAGGTAATACAAGAATAGGCAATTACTATATTATATAAGTGCTGTGATGGAGCTTCCACCTACAAACACTGAATAAACATATAAACAGACCTAACCTAAGAGCTTCACTTCACTATCAATGCTTTCAGATCCCATTTCCAATCTATAAGAAGAGGACAATTGCTTTAAGCAATCCATTTTCAGAAAACGCACAGGACACCCGGGCAGGTTAACATAGACAAACAGGAGTCAGTTTTATCTCTATGAAGACAAGTCACTAAGATGAATTTCTAGAACTTTAAAGTCACTGCTGTTTTTGTTTTTGTTTTTCTTCATACACACGCACACACGCACACACACACACACACACACACACACACACAAGGTAGTGAAACTCCTGTTTATTACTGAGCAGGTCACTGCATATGCCCGATTGCCCTATAGGGGAGCTTTGCCTTAAACCTACACACCACTCAGGGGTTTAGAGCAGCTGTGGATAGGAATGCTTCTCAGGAGACTTTAGTCGTTCCTTTTTCCATTGGAAACTTCGATTTCCATTCCTACAAGCATTATTTCCATAAGCCTTAGGGGTTTTACATCTCATAGTCACCAGAGACAATAACTGTGAGAAAAGCCATAGTGGCTTGTTATGGATCCAAAACATCAAATAAACTAGAAAATTATTTACCAAATATAGTATAGTTTGAGGTCTACATTTTAAAACTAAAATGTTTCTATTTAGTGACTTTCAATATTACCTGACGTCTTCTCTTAACAGTTTCTACCAAGATTCACAATAAGAAATAAAGCTTCTCCCTATTAAATACAGAAAACAAAAGGTATGCAAAACAGCTCTCGTATTTTCCCCTTCTTTACCTTGATTGGCTCATGAGGATAAAATGTACTCAAACTGAATAATCTTTAGTCAAAACCTTACAACATCACTATGCAAACATGTACAGCTAGGTGAATTTCTGAAAAGATGGGCTCCAATTCTAAGTTACATTTTTTAAAACAATCAATATGCAGCATGATCTTTTTATCTGAATCAGCAATACAGTGTCTCATCTCAGACTTATGTAATGCAAAAAATCCAATATGCCAAAGAAGCAAATGGACCCTGTTCTTCTTTACCAGTAAGCATCTCCCCTACTAGTCTCCAGGCCCAACTTTTTCCACAAGTCCTTGGTCCTCAGAAGAAGATGCAATAATAGATGCATGTGTGGTAAGAGGGAGGCACTCAGCAGTCCTGCAGCAAACAGAGCACTGTACTCCATTCTTGTCACTACTGGACACTTCCGTGCCTCTTTTTGTATGATTGTTGCAATGTCCAACCAAAAGCTTAAAAGAGACTGTAAGAGGAAATAGAAAGGGCAATGAAGAAAGAATTGAAGATAACAATGTGTTTGCTTTTTATTCTAATTGAAGGAAGTCTCTCTTGTTTTGAGTCCATTATTCTGATAAGCGGCCAAGCAATCATTCGATTTGAACACACCAATTCCACTGAAAGTCCTTTAGCTACAAATGTGACCTGAGGCCGGAACTGGAGCATGAAGGGAGAATATCTATTCCCATATTTAACAAACAAGTAAACACCCAATTTGTTTTTAGCTTTTAGTCTCAGCATAAGAAGAATTTATAACTAGGCTTCACCCAAAGAAAGAGACTGATTTACATGAAACCACAATAAAACCTTGTTTATGCCTTTAAACATGGGAGGTTTTCTCAGATTACTTAGGTTGGGCAAATTTGTTTTGCTTATGATATTCCTGTATGATATACTAACAAGGAAAATCTTATTAATTTTTCTATAAATTTAAAATACTTACATTTTATAGCATTGACAATAAATTCTCAGTTCATTCTAACCTTAAAATATATAGACCATGTACTATGAAACCATTAAATACTAATAGCTGCAGACGTACCAGACAATGACAGCAAAAACACACTCAGTCCCTCTGGGATCTGTTCATAAACATCCCCTTCCAGCATGGCAAACACACTCCTCTCAACAGCAGATGCTGTTCTGGGGCGAGCAGGCAGGAAGCTGGAGGCAGCTGATTTTTCCACTCTACATATAATTTCTTACTGCCTCATTATCCAGAATCTTTTTACTGAAACTGTGAGGATTTTTTAAGAAAAGGAGCCCCTCAAATTAAAGTCGCTTTGCAACAGCAGAGGAATGACATGCAAATGAGAAAGCATGAAGACTCTAATATTTAAGGTCACACCACCTTTGTCATCTGATTTTCTAGTCCCATTGCAGGGGAGAGAAACCCCAGTTGGTCCACATAATAAAATAACCTAACCCAATACTTTATGTCAATTTTAAGAGTGTGATCAAGGAAGAGAAGGGAATACATACCAGAGGCAGCCAAGCTGCTACATCCAAAGCATCCAACCCCTAAACCATCCAATGGTTCTGAAGTGAAGTCGGAAGCTTGTGTTACACTTATATATTTATTTGTTATACATTTATAACATCTATACTGACCTAAAGTAGAAAATTCACAGAAGCTTCTCTGAGAGAAATGGTCCTTACTGCAACCATTTTAAATATGTTGATAAGCATTCTGTGGGATCTTCCAGGGTCCGACAACGAGCAGATTAGGGATACAGGGAGATATTGGATGTTGTACTGGCAATGCCTGGTGCGCTTCCACTCATTTTCTTTCCACCTGAACTGTGGCCTGTCCCATATGACTTAGCCTGCTTCCTTGCAGTTTGTTCATAAAAGTTATCGTCAACATACCAGAAGCAGGCAGGGCTGCTGTATAGACACTGTCAGGCTCTGCACCAAAGGCAGCCCATGTAAACAACCTTGTGATTGCTTCAGAGCCTGCTGCTCTGGGATAAGCCATTCTTTTTCTGTGGCTAAATTGCAGTATCCTGGGAAGTTATCTGTTTAAGGGGGTAAAAGCAGAGACTAGGTCTCTAGATTTAAATGTGGGAGGAGGGTGAGAAAAATATATAGATGGATAATTTTCTTGTAATATCTATAATCTGATTTACTTATAGATTTTCCAGTAAATTACATTATTTTGTTGAAGGCATAAACACATAGATTCTAATAAATATATTACCATACTTATCATTGATTTTTTTTTTTCAAAAGAGCTCTGACATTTGTAGGGGACACAGTATCCCAGCACAGAATACCTGGGAACCTTGCCATGAAAAAAAAAAAAAATGCTGCCTGCTGTGACTAGATCACTTTCTTAAAGGGACCCCTTACCTATTTGACTGCAGTGCCAATGCTTCCTCTTATCTCTAACCTGACCCCTGTTCTGTGTTCCTCTCTCCAGCTCAGATTTAGCCTAGAGTTGTTCTGCAAGAGTAATGCCATTAGTCTTACACCTAATATATATAAATACTGCTCCTTAGTAAAATACATCTTAAATATTTAAGTTATACTTCTCAGGAAGTAAACATAAATTTAAACTAAAAGACATTATTTTAAATGTTTTATAGAACCCATTGTATTTTTCAGATATGGAACTAAGGTCAGCAGTTCTAACAAGCACAGCTTTTTTTTGCTTCTCTCTCCCTCTCCCTCTCTATGTAGTCTGTCTCTCTCTCTCTTTCTCTCTCTCTCTCTCTCTCTCTCTCTCTCTCTCTCTCTCTCTCTCTCTCTCTCTCTGTTTCCATTTCCTTTTGTAGCTCTGCATTGGTCTAAAAACCCCTGTTCACAATAAGAATGCTCCCTCCCTCCCTCTGCTACCCCTCACTCCAAACAGAAAGGTTTCAACACGCCCAAGTCTGGTAAGAGATGTTCTGCACAGAGGGTAAAGCTGGTGGCTTCTTGCCTCAAAGCTAGTTCACTTGATTAACCTGCTTTCCACCCCATTTCTAGCGTCTCTTCCAAACTCCCTCTCCCGCCCCACCAGGAGCAACCCATAGACATCACCCCACCCTCCAAAAACAGGTTAGAACCCAGAACGAGCAAAGAGCCACCTACCATTCCGTGCCTGAGAACTACGATCCTGATCCAGCAGTGTTTGCCCCAGAAATCCTCCCTACTTGTTTTTCATTAACCACATTCCAGACTAATAAGGAAGAGATTCTTTGGCGATAGGGAAATTGTTTAAAATTAACGATGGACAGGTGATTTCCAAGAAAACCCAATCTTAAACTCACTCAAGCCCCTAGAAATTGAGGGGTGAGGACAAAAAAGGAAATTTGTAAAAATGAAAAAAGAAAAGAAAAAGGTAAGCATATAGCAAGCACCACCCACCCCCATAAAAATAAAAAGTGAAGGGAGGTTAAAGAGAAAAGAAGAAGAGTGGCTTGCTGAATCACCCTCTTTCACTGCCTAGAAACCATTGTGCAGCGTGATGCTGCCTGTACCATTGTGGAACCTACCAGAGGAGACGGACAGAGAGGGCTTGGGGAATGGGGTTGCTATGGCAACTGAAAGGAGCACACATGACGTCAAAGCCCAGAGAGGTCTAGGGAGGGGTATGAGGGGGAAACAGAAAGAGGAAAAGTCTATGTGCAGCTACAGCTACTGTGTTTTCCGGTTAAATGAGGACCATGCAAATGTAAAGAATAAGGATCGTCAGCAGCCAACATCAGCAACTACATCACGGCAGCCAGCCTGCACAACCTGAAGAAAAGATCCATCTGATGCAGCTCTGGCCCTTTGCACAGCGGCACCGAGGAACAAATACCAGCAGAGCAAAACACCACTGGAAATGCAGTCAACTTCTGCTTTTCAACTATCTCCTGCAATATATCTAAACGTCAAACAAGTAAGAGATGGTAATAACCTCAGAGGAAAAGCAGGCATTTGAGTCTCGCCTGAACCCAGAGGTCATTTGCACAACACCGTTCCTCTTCTCTGTTTCCTTGTTTTTGTAAAAAATCCTGAATAAATATCCACTAAACCAAACTCAACAGCCTAATACTTAAGTTGCAATCTGAGTGTACAAAGAAAATACTGATTAATTTGAGTTAATGCATCAGCTTTTTTTTTTTTTAATTGCAGATATTTTCTAGAAAACAGATACAAATTGTACTGTTACTATTTGGAACTAATGTCGTAATTTTATTTAAGTAATTTGCTCTGCCTTTAACTGTTATAGGGTATTTTTTAAGTCTTCATACAGTTTTACTATCTACAAATAATACTTTCTTGGAATGACAGCAGTTTACTACTTGCACTATTAAAAAAAAATTAGGTTTACCAAATTTGTTTGACCTGTTTTATGTAAGAAAAATTTTCAGTACAAATTTTTCTTAAACCATTTCCAGGCTTTGGACTTGTCTAAATTACATAATCTAATTCAATTTCTTTTTTGCTTACACTCCTTTGAGGTAGGTTTCTCTTTATTGCTACCAATAGTGCTGAGTTGTACGTGATTCCACGTTGTTTTAGAACCAGCATATTTATATGAATAAGAAGTTTCTTCCATATGTTACCAGTAAGATACAACATGCAACAGATGCAAACTCAGCAGTGACTGTAGACACTGAAACACATCAGAAAACTGTAAGAAACAAATAAGGTTTTGTTGTTTTTGTTGCTGTTGCTGCTGTTGTTTTATTTGGGAAGAAAAATTAGAAAAAGAAAGATTTCAGTTAGTTGCATGTCATTGTAGTCAATTGGATAAGTGTTTGGATGTCCCTTTACTCTAATTTCAATTTCAACAAGAATCAGTCAAGACCGCCTGCTGGTCTTCTCAATGGGCCTACCTGCAAGATAACTATCTCATGCAAAAATATGGATTGATAGCCAAACAACTTTATAACACAAAATAATTGGCATTATGGCTTTTGAGGTACTGTATACTAAGTTTGGATATCAAAAGTCAATTCCCCAATCCCACAGAAATTAAATCAGTATGTTGAAGAGATGTCTACACTCCCATGTTTATTGCATCACTATTCTAATAGTCATAAAGTGTCCATCAACAGATGAATGGATTTTTAAAATTTTATATATACATATATGTGTGTGTGTGTGTGTATTATGTATAGTGCACACACACACACACACACACACACACACACTGGAATACTATTCAGTCTCATAAAAAGAGGAAATTCTGTCATTTGCAACAGTATGGATGAAACTAGAGGGCATTATGGTAAGTGAAATAAGCCAGGCACAGTGAGACAAACACCATATAATCTCACTTATATGTGAAGTTTTAAAAGGGACAAACTTGTAAAAATAGAAAGTAGAATGGTGGTTACCAGTGGCTGGAGGCAGAGAGGTGGACAAGGAAAGGTGAGACATTGGCTAACGGGTACAAAGTTTCTGTTAGAAAAGAGAAATAAGCTCTGGTGTTCCATTGCACAGTACAGTAACTACACTTAATAATAATATATTGCCTATTTCAAAATAACTAAAAGAGAGGATTTCAAATGTTCTCACTAAAAAGAATGACAAATATTTGAGATGACAGAAAATGAGTCTGATTTGATGATTCTACAATGTATATACATGTATCAAAACATCACATTCACCTTATACCCCATATTATATATAATATTTCAATTAAAAATAAAATAAAACAATTTTTTAAAAGCCAATGCCAAGTAATATAACATCAATGAGGAAAAAATGAGCTTCATCCCTTACCTTACATTGTAAACATAAATATTTATTCAAGACGAATTGTACACCTCAACATAAAAGCTAAAATATATAAAGTTATTAAAATATATCTTTTTTAAAGATGGCTTTCTGAACTTGCAGTGGGCAAAGATTTCTTAAGATACAGAAAACACTTACCATAATAGAAAAAAAGAGACTTCATCAAAATTAAGTTTCCATTTATCCTAAGTCACCATTAAGAAAATGAATAGACAAGCCACAGTTTAGATGATACATATATCTGAATACTTTTGATAGCTGAAAATATTAATGGTACATACAAATCATAGATTATATAAAACATCTCCAATTCAATAATAAACACAAACAAAAAATTGTGTTTAATGGTCAAAAGACTGGAAAAGGCATTTGACAAAGGAAAATTTGTAAGTGGACAATAAACATATGAAAAAGTATTCTATATCATTAGTCAGCAGAAATATACAAATTAAAACCAAAATGAGATACCATTTCATGCCCACAAAAATGACTAAAATTAAAATGACTAACATCGCCAAATATTGACAAGGATATAGAAAAACCAGAACTCTCCTACATTATTGGTAGGAGTACAAAATTATAAAACTACACTGGAAAATGGTTTCGTAGTTTTTATAATTATAAACCTACACCTAAAGTATGACTCAACACTTTTATTTATAGGGAGCCATCCAAGACAATGGAAACCTATGTCTACCAAAAAAAAAGCTGAACATAAATGCTTATGCCAGCTTTGCTTATAATAAGCAAAAGCTGGAACAACTCAAAAGTATATCAACAAGACAGCATATAATTATGATGTACAGTTAGCCCTCCATACTCACAGGTTCCACATCTGTGGATTGAAAAACTAAAGATCAAAAATCTCAGGAGGGGAATATAAAAAATAATGCTACAGCAATTAAAAGAAAAAGCACACTATAACAACTACTTATATAGCATTTACTTTGTACTAGGTATTATAAGAAATTTAGAGATAATTTACAAGAATAGGAGGATGAAACACTATGCCATTTTATGTAAGAGACTTGAGCATCCACTGATTTTGGTATGGAAGGGTTGTTTCTGGAACTAATGCCCCTGAGAGTGCTGCCGGATGACTGTATTTGCCTAATAGACTATTACTCAGCATTAACAAGTAATGGCAACCAGGAACAGGTTAAAACCAATCATTTTCATCCATTAGGTATTAGTTTCTTTTTTAAGCTTTCTGAAAATTTATTTTTATTAATGTTACTTGTATTGACAATCATAATTGTATATATTTATGGAGTATGTTGTGCTATTTTGATATATGTATACAATGTGGAGTGATTAAATCAAGTTAATTAACATAACTGTCATCTCATGTATCATTTTTGTGGTAAGATATTTGAAATTTATTCCCTTAGTTATTCTAAGATATACAGTGCATTATTGTTAACTATAGTCACCCTGCTGTGCAACAGATCTCAAAATTTATTCCTCCTGCCTTACTGAAACTTTAGTCAACTAAAACGTTGGTTAACTAAAACTCTTTTTTTGTTTGAGACAGGGTCTCACTGTGTCGCCCAGGCTGGAGTGCAGTGGTACAACCACAGCTCACTGCAGCTTTGACTCCTGGGCCCAAGGGGTCCTCCTGCCTCAGCCTCATGAGTAGCTGAGACTACAGGTCCCTGCCACTCCAACTGGCTAATTTTTTTTTTTTTTAAAGTAGAGATGAGGTCTAAGTCTGAATTACTTAACTCATGCGAACCTCTTGCCCTGGCCTTCCAAAGCGCTGGGATTATACGTGTGAGCCACTTCACCAGGCCTGAAACTCTTTTGTTGTTGTTGTTTAGGGTTTTTTTCAGATAGGGTCTCACTCTATCACCCAGGCTGGAGTGCAGTGGTGCGATCTTGGCTCACTGCAGCCTTAACCTCCCAGGCTCAAGAGATTTTCCCACCTTAGCATCCTGAATAGCTGGGACCACAAGCACGCATCACCACACCCAGAAATTACAGGCATAAGCCAATCACTGCTCCAGGTCCATTGAAACTCTTTTTGAAGTATTTTCCAAAGATGTTGATTCTTGGCATTAGTTACAGAATGATAGATTCCAACCTTGCACATATATTTTGGGGTGGATCTTACTAAACAGGGTTTTAATTCTCAACATACTCATTTCAATTATATTTACATTATTAAAATAATATTTTAAGTCTATTCTATACACTTCAGGAAAATTATTTTTCTAAAATTTGATTATGCAATACGTTAGTTTAAAAAAAATCAACATCTGAATAGTTCCCATTTCTTATTGGATAAAACCAAAACTCTTGGTCAGGTGTGGTGGCTCACACCTGTAATCCCAGCACTTTGGGAGACTGAGGAGGGAGGATCATTTGAAGTCAAGATTTTGAGACCAGCCTGGCCAACATGTCAAAACACCATCTCTACTAAAAATACAAAAATTAGTTGGGCGTGGTGGCACGTGTCTGTAGTCCCAGCTACCTGGGAGGCTGAGGCAGGAGAATTGCCTGAACCCGGGAGGTGGAGGTTGCAGTGAGCCAAGATGACACCATTGCACTTCTGCCTAGGCAACAGAGCAAGACTTCTTCTCAAAAAATAAAAATAAAAAACTCACCTTGCACTTGACTGTGACTTAATCATTTTTATTTCTCATTATCTTCCCTGAACGTTCCCTTTCCCATGTAGAGCATATCATCTTATACATGATAGGTGATCAGTAAACATTTATGGTTAATTATAATTATCTGCATTTTACAATTCTTTTTTACAATTATCAAAACTTTTTATTTCAAATATTATTATGGAATGTTACATTGTGATATATCCAATATTAAAGAAGGTAACCTCTGTTACAATATTACATATTTGAACTTTGTATTGAAATCTAAAAACACTTTAACTGCTTCAAACTCTTTTTCAAAGTGCTTTCAAATAAAACTGTATGCAATATAGAAGTCTGACTTGAATCTTATCAGTTCTATCAATCATAAGAGTTTTTGAAAGAAGAGTCTTAAATGAATAAGTCAATTAAGTTATTTTCAAAAGCATGGAATTGTATTTAGTATCTTTTATATGCAAATTTATTTATTTAATGGCGTGTGTGTAGTCTGAGGTAGGACTAAAGATGTTCAGGAATACTTCTTGCTCTCCAATCAAGGAGATCTTCCTTACCTTATAAATACAAACCATAGAACATTACATTTTCAGAATAAACTATTGAAACATGCACCAATACAGATGAATCTCAAAACATGCTGAGTGAGAAATAAAACAAGAGTATATACTGTATATATCTGTTTACATGAAGTTTCAGAACAGACGAAACTATTCTATAGAGATAGGAATCAGAGCTGTGATTGCCTGTGATAGGAGGAGGCAAACGGTCAAGGACTGTGTTGACAGCAAGAGGGAAATTTCTATAGTGATGAGAAGATCCTACATCTTGATAGAGATGTGAGTTATATGGGTATATGCATTCGTCAAAACTCCTCAAAGTGTAACTCCTTAAGATCTGTGCATTTCACCCTATGTAAATGAAGCTGCCATTAAACATTTTTAAGTAAATTTTTTTTGGGAAATAGGGAAACTGTTGAATGAGCCATTAAGTTAGGGTTCCTAAACCTGCATATCTAGTCCCATACCATGAATCTTGATTTTTCAGACCCAAGCAGACCCAGCAATAGGAAAGGCTAGACTCAGAGTCACCAGAATTTAAGAGACTTAACCCTCAGAGGTGAGGCAGACAACTGATGAAAGTTTACATAGCAATCAACAGATGAGAATTCAGACTATCAAAAAACAGGTTTTCAGAAAAGTGTGGCAGTAAGCTGATTCCTAGATTCAGCTGCAGGGACTAATTCAATGCTGGGACTCAGACGCAGAAGGAAATGAAGGTGCTGAAGAACACTTTCTGAATCCAATTCTCAATGGATTAAGGTGGCTACCAGTAAAACCAACTAATGCCCTAAGGTCTTTTGTCAAAAGTGGTTCCAGAGTAGGATGACCAACTTGTCTCCATTTGCCAGGTACCTCTCAGGTTCTAGCAGATGCTTCTCATCTTCTAACACTTGAAGTCCCACATCATAGGAAATCTCTTTATCCCAGACCAACTGGGAAAGCTGGCCACCCTATCCCATAATCTAGAATAGACTTGAACTCTCAGATGAAAACTGAAAGATAGCAACTGTGAAAGAAAGTTGCAAAAGAAGTGATGTCTTAAAATAGTAATGTCATTAAAGAAGTGTCACCTAGCTATACTTTCAACAATCGGATTGAATAATTAATACAAATAATAAACATAATAATTAGATTATTATGCCATGAATTAGGATGGCAGCAAGGGGATGCAAAAGGTTTGATAAAAAGCAAGCAAGTAAAATTATGAAATATAAAGCAATAGAACATGCTGATTGACTAAATATGAGAGGATAGTGAAGGGTCAACGTTTACTCTCTGAGTATCATGTTTACTGTCATTTCACAGAATGCCTTCCCTCAGAGAGTCAGTCATGTATCTTTCATGAAACTATAGGATATAAGATTCCCTCAAGTGTATTCTACTTGGGGAACGCTGGCTCTTTGCAAAAACTGTTCCACTGTTTAAAAGTTTCAGAACTGCTGCGTACAATAGCTCCCCTTTGGAAAGCCATGTTTTGTTGCACGTTCTACAGTGAGCAGGCCTATGCAAACCTACTCCCAAAAGCCAAGGAAGCTGAGAGGCCAAAGAAAGAGACTGACAAATCCAGTTTCTCAGAAAAAAACATTTAATCCCCATACCTTCACTTGAGAAAGTATTTTTATATAGCAAGCTTTTGTTTTTGGTGAAACACGTACAGCTAGTCCTGTCTCAGACTCTCTTGCAAAACTTGTGAACCCTGGGAAAGTTTTTTTTGTTTTTTTGTTTGTTTGTTTTTTGTGAGGGATTTCCTATGCTACAGGCATTGTTTCTGGACCTTACTGCAGGAACACTCTACACAGTAGCCAAACATCAGCCATCATGGTGGTTTTGCTTCAAGATGGCATTACTCTTGCCAGGCAAAAAGTGTTTTCTATATTACATTAATAAATTAAAGGTGCTGAGAAGCCCTGAGGAAAAGAAAACTGTTTAAATTTCTCAAAATTACTTCTCAATGTAGTTTTTAATTAATATCTTTTATCATTCTGTTGGGATGGGAAACACAGGGCCCACAGCTCACCATTGTCATAATGATTGCCATTGGTGCAAATTTAAAGCACTCACAGCTCCTAATATGAGTAAACTTCCTGACCTTTAACTTCATGTAAGAGAAGGGATCTACCTTCTACTTACTTCTCTTTTTACCTAATAGACTTAATTTTTAGGGAAACTTTAGCTTTACAGAAAAATTGAGCAAAAAAACATACAGAATTCCCTTATAGCCTGATTCCTTCCCACAGTTTCCCCTATTATTAATATCTTACATTTGTGTGGTACATTTGTTATAAATGATGAACAATGATATATTATTAACTAAAATCCATAGTTTACATTAGGGTTCACTCTTTGTGTTATACAGTTCTAACTGTATAACACAGATGGGTTATACAGATGTATACTATCATGTTGGAATTACTTTTAATTTTTTTCTTGCTCAGGAGTTGATTTTACCTTCAGAAAACAATTGTGTTTTATCAAACCAAAGTAGATAAATTGGCCTCCTGAAAGTTTTCCTGCTGGGCAGAGCACTACTATTAAAATTCAATGGTACTTTGAACCATCTGTTACTAAGTTTATAAAAGCAGAGTTTTGGTTTTGCTTTTGTTTTGGATTCGGAACTCCCCACAACCAGCAAAATTGTGTCCCTTTGTGGTTAAATGCAAACTATCTGCTGCAATAAAAACAGTTACACACAACTTTTCAGTATCCTAGTAGCATTTTTTTTGAAAGTTTCAATTTAGTTCACAAATGATAATGGGGGAGGGAAAGTCTATTGTAAAATAATATCAAAGAAGATTAAGCCTCCTCAGGTAGCAGCAGCTTAAAACATCTAATTAGTGTATTTGTGTTTTGAACAATGATGCTAATCCCAGCAGAAGCTGATGTGTGAGATAAAGAAAGTTATTCTTGCCAGACATCCTCAGGTTTATTCACACTTCGATCCATACACATCTGTAGCAATTCCAATTTCCCTTATCTTTGCTTCACTGCAGTGTCCCAGAAGCATGATAAAAGCATGAAGATACCATGGATTACATTAGAGTTTGGTCTGGAAATTCCACTTCCCACTCTGTGGCAATTCCTGCAACTTTTAATGGGGTTATTCTCACTTCTGACTGTAATTTGTCATCATGGTGCTCAAAAGGTGGTCACTGAGGTAGGCTAAGCAGCAAAATATGAGCCAAAAATTATGTAATTAAATTAAGAGTTTAGTAATGTACTAAGGGTCATGCTAGGCACTGTCACATACAGTATCTAATTTGTTTCTCATGAAAAGTCTATAAAGTAAATATTATTATCCCTATTATATCAATGCCTAAATTGGGAAATGAAAAGGCCATGTGATCTATGCAGGTCACACAGACAGGCCTATGCATATTTCCAATAAGCTTTGAAAGTAGCACTACTTGCTAAAATTTTCTAATTTCTAATATTAAAGGGCTTATTTTTAAACATTGATATGAGAACACTTTTGCAATCACCTGACTAGTTGGTGAATTCTGGGTCTGTCTAATCAAACATTAGCATAAGTAATATTAATATATGATGATCATATTCAAACACTTAAAGGAGTAATAATCAAAATTAATAATATGAATTTGGTGTAGTCTTACATTTTTAAGCCAAATATTTATCAACATGAACTTATATGTGCAGCTTATGTTTGGTCTAAAAATCTGCTGGATTTTCGACTCATTAACAAAAAATATTTTCTTAGAATATCCTAAACATGCTATTTCACCTATATTGTAATGTTATATACAACAAGGAAACAGGAAAATAAAATTTGATCTTGAAAATTGTCTAAATTCATGAAAATAGAGCAATGATTTTAGTAATTAAACACATGCCTTACATGAGCACAAAACAAAAGATTTTTTAAGATAATGCATAAATACTTTCAAAGCTTATTGGAAATATGTATAGGCCTGTCTGTGTGACCTGTGTAGATCACATGGCCTCTTCATTTCCCAATTTAGGCATTGACATGATAGGGATAATAATATGCACTTCACAGACTTTTCATGAGAAACAAATTAGATAAAGTATGTGAGAGTGGCTAGCAACCCCTAGTACATGATAGTCACTCGACAGATATTGAACATTCTGTTTGCAGTGAGAGATGTAACCCACATTTAGAGTAAAATTTCCTGACATAACATTGTGAACCTTGTCCAATGGCCCAGAAGCATTCATCTTCTGTTGTTTGATAATGTTCTTAAAGTGTATATTCAAAAGGAGATGCAGTTGATCATATGCTACCTGGCAGCATTGAGGGCAGCACTTAAAGAAATAATAAACTTGAAGAAATTTGAGCCTACCTGCCAGTCTACACCTGAGATACTATTCAGGACATCAGCAATTCTCACTGGAAATTTCCCAGATAAAATTCAGCGACTTTGTCAGCAAATATTCAGAGATACAGTCTTTCACAGGAAATAGATAACAAGTTTTTTTAATAATTAAACAAAAATAGTGTCATTGTTAGAGCTGTGTGACATTCTTTTCATTTAATTAAAATTAATTCAACCAGCAAATCACTGAGTAGCATATCAGTATAAAACTCTATACCAGAGATTAGAAAAAGAAATCTGAAAAATTATCCCCATCAAAAAGGAGTTTGTGATCTTATTGTTAGACTGGACCGCTTGAGGGGGAAAAAAATCTATAAATGAAGCTCTACATGCAGAACAAAAACAACAAAGTCTCCAGTTTGAAAAGGAAAGACCTCAACACAGTCATGCAAGCAGAAAATATGGATCTCAAATCCTATATTTACTTCAGGAAGTACCACAGTCAGATAAAAAATGGAAACCTTAGTCTCAGTTCCACTGTGGCTATGACTAACCATGAGACGTTGGGCAAGTAGGGGCTCTCTCTATATGTTTCTTCATTCACAATGCATCAGGTCTAGATAAATTGAAAATTTTGGTTCTATAACAAAATGGAAAAGAGAGTCTTCAGATGACTCAATGCATAGAATTTAGACAGAGATTTCATAAGAATAGATTAAAAAGTGAGGGAAAACATATCTTGTTTGGATGAGAGTAAAGACAGAACACTTTCCTAGTTAAAACAAGTAGGAAAGTAGTGGACTATTTTCAACTAGATTGTCTTCTAGGCAAAATATACAAACCAAACATTTACATTGTAAATGAAAATGTAAGGCAATGAGAATAGGATCTACTGCTAAAGTCAGTTCTGGCTTTTTGAGTCATTTAATAAATACTACCTTATGATGAGTCATAGCTGCTATCATTTTTATTATTATTATCACCAATGTCATCATTAACATCACCATGATTTTAGCTACTATCTGTTGAAAGCATGCTTTGTGCATCACCAGCTGATGATTTGCAGACATCTGCTCTAGTCACACAGTATTTCTCAATCATTATCTCTAACATCTATCGATCATCCAGAGGGTGCCTGGGCCCATGTTACGTTACAATCCTCAGTACTGTATCCTAAGGTAGGTAGAGTTATTATCCCTATTTTATACAAGAAAACTGAGGCTTAAAGACAGTTAAAGTCATTTATTCAGGATCACAAATGACCACCATGGGTCAGTATTGACATCTGTGCATACTGAATTGAAATTCCTACATTCAGAGAAATTAAGAAAAAAAATGACAGTGAACTCAATTATAAGTGGCAAGATGGCCAAACGGGAACAGCTCCGGTCTGCAGCTCCCAGCAAGATCAACACAGAAGGCGGGTCATTTCTGCATTTCCAACTGAGGTACCCAGCTCATCTCATTGGGACTGGTTGGACAGTGGTAGCAGCCCACAGAGGGCAAGCTGAAACAGGGTAAGGCATCATCTTACCCAAGAAGCACAAGGGGTCGGGGAACTCCCTCCACTAGCCAAGGGAAGCCTTGAGGGACCACGCCATGAGGGACAGTGCATTCCAGCCCAGATACTATGCTTTTCCCATGGTCTTTGCAACCCACAGACCAAGAGATTGCCTCAGAGGCTTATGCCACCAGGGCCCTGGGTATCAAGCACAAAACTGGGCAGCCATTTGAGCAGATACCAAGCTAGCTGCAGGAGGTTTTTTTTCCACACCCCAGTGGCACCTGCAACATCACTGAGACAGAACTCTTCACACCCTTGGAAAGGGGGCTGAAGCCAGGGAGCCAAGTGGTCTAGCTCAGCAGATCCCACTCCCATGGATCCCAGCAAGCTAAGATCTACTGGCTTAAAATTCTCGCTGCCAGCACACCAATCTGAAGTCAACCTGGGACACTCGAGCTTGGTGGAGGGAGGGGTGTCTGCCATTACTGAGGCTTGAGTAGGTGGTTTTCCCCTCACAGTGTAAACAAAGCTACCAGGAAGTTCAGATTGGGTGGAAGCCCACTGCAGCTCCTCAAAGCCCCTTTAGCCAGACTGCCTCTCTAGATTTCTCCTCTCTGGGCAGGGCATCTAGAAAGAAAGGCAGCAGCCCCAGTCAGGGGCTTATAGATCAAACTCGCATCTCCCTGGGACAGAGCACCAGGGGAAGAGGCAGCTGTGGGCACAGCTTTAGCAGACCAAAACATTCCTGCCTACCAGCTCTGAAGAGAACAGGGGATCTCCCAACACAGCGCTCAAGTTCTGCTAAGGGAGAGACTGCCTCCTCAAGTGGGTCCCTGACCCCTGTGCCTCTTGACTGGGAGACGCCTCCCAGCAGGGGTCGGCAGACACCTCATACAGGAGAGTTCCAGCTGGCATCTTGTAGATCCTCTCTGGAACAAATCATCCAGGGGAAGGAACAGGCAGCAATCTTTGCTGTTCTATAGCCTCTGCTGGTGAAACCCAGGCAAACAGGGTCTGAAGTGGGCCTCCAGCAAACTGAAGCAGACCTGCAGCAGAGGGGCCTGACTGTTAGAATAAAAACTAACAAACAGAAAGGAATAGCATCAAAAACAACAAAAAGGATCTCCACACAGAAACCACAGAAATCCCATCCAAAGGTCACCAGAATAAAAGACCAAAGGTAGATAAATCCACAAAGATGAGGAAAAACCAGCTCAAAATGGCTGAAAATTCCATAAACCAGAACGTCTCATTTTCTCCAAAGGATCACAACTCCTCACAGCAAGGGAACAAAACAGGACAAAGAATGAATTTGACAAATTGACAGAAGTAGGCTTCAGAAGGGTAATAACAAACTCCTCTGAGCTAAAGGAGCATGCTCTAACCCAATGCAAGGAAGCTAAGAACCTGGAAAAAAAGGTTAGCGGAATTGCTTATTAGAATAACCAGTTTAGAGAAGAACATAAATAACCTGATGGAGCTGAAAAACACAGCAAGAGAACTTCGTGAAAAATGCAGAAGTATCAATAGCTAATTCGATCAAACATAAGAAAGGATATCAGAAATTGAAGATCAATTTAATGAAATAAACTGTGAAGACAAGATTAGGAAAAAAAGAATGAAAAGGAATAAACAAAGCCTCCAGGAAATATAAAACTATGTGAAATGACCAAACCTGTGTTTGATTGATGTACCTGAAGGTGACAGGGAGAATAGAACCAAGTCAGGAAACACTCTTTAGGATATTATCCAGAACTCCCCCAGCCTAGCAAGACAGGCCAACATTCAAATTCAGGAAATAGAGAAAACACCATAAAGATATTCCTCAAGAAGAGCAACCCCAAGACACATAATTGTTAGATTCAGCAAGGATGAAATGAAGAAAAAAATGCTAAGGGCAGCCAAAGAGAAAGGTTAGGTTACCCACAAAGTGAAGCCCATCAGATGAACAGCAGATCTCTCTGCAGAAACCCTACAGTCCAGATGAGAGTGAGGGCCAATATTCAACATTCTTAAAGAAAAGAATTTTCAACCCAGAATTTCATATTCAGCCAAACTGAGCTTCATATTGAAGGAGAAATCAAATCTTTTACAGACAAGCAAATGCTGAGAGATTTTGTCACCACCAGACCTGCCTTACAAGAGCTCCTGAAAGAAGCACTAAAAATGGGAAGGAACAACTGGTACCAGCCACTGCAAAAACATACCAAATTGTAAAGACCATCGACACTGTTAAGAAACTGCATCAACTAATGGGCAAAATAACCAGCTAGCATCAAAATGACAGGATCAGATTCACACGTAACAATATTAGCCTTAAATGTAAATGAGCTAAATGGCCCAATTAAAAGACACAGACTGGCAAATTGGATAAAGAGAAAAGACCCATGAGTGTGCTATATTCAGGAGACCCGGGTCACATGCAGACACACATATAGGCTCAAAATAAAGGGGTAGAGGAATATTTACCAAGCAAATGGGAAGCAAAAAAAGTAGGGGTTGCAATCCTAGTCTCGGATAAAACAGACTTTGAACCAACAAAGATCAAAAAAGACAAAGAATGGCATTACATAATAGTAAAGGGACCAATGCAACAAAAAGAGCTAACTACCCTAAATATATATGTACCCAATACAGGAGCACTCAGATCCATAAAGCAAGTTATTAGAGACCTACAAAGAGGCTTAGGCTCCCACACAATAATAGTGGGAGACTTTAACACCTCACTATCAATATTAGACAGATCAACAAGACAATTAACAACAATATTCAGGACTTGAACTCAGCTCTGGACTAGGCAGACCTAATAGACATCTACAGAAATCAACAGGATATATATTTTTCTCAGCACCACATTGCACTTACTCTAAAATTGACCACATAACTGGAAGTAACACACTCCTCAGCAAATGCAAAAGAACAGAAATCATAACAAACAGTCTCTCAGACCACAGTGCAGCCAAATTAGAATTCAGGATTAAGAAACTTACTCAAAACCACACAACTACATGGAAACTGAACAACCTGCTCCTGAATGACTACTGGATAAATAAGGACATTAAGGCAGAAATAAATAAGTTCTTTGAAACTATTGAGAACAAAAACAAAATGCACCGGAATTTCTGGGACACAGCTACAGCAGTATTTAGAGGGAAATTTATAGTAATAAATGACTGCAAGGGAAAGCAGGAAAGATCTAAAATTGACACCCTAACATCACAATTAAAAGAACTAGAGAAGCAAAGGCAAACAAATTCAAAAGCTACCAGAAGACAAGAAATAACTAAGATCAGAACAGAAATAAAGGCGATAGAGACACACACAAAAAAAAAAAAAACCTTCAAAAAAAATCAATGAATCCAGAGCTGGTTTTTTGAAAAGATTAACAAAATAGACCACTAGCAAGACTAATAAAGAAGAAAAGAGAGAAGAATCAAATAGACACAATAAAAAATGATAAAGGGGATATCATCACTGATCCCATAGAAATACAAACTACCATCGGAGAACACTGCAAACACCCCTATGCAAATAAACTAGAAAATCTAGAAGAAATTGGCAAATTCCTGGACACATACACTCTCTTCAGACTAAATCAGGAAGAAGTCGAATTCCTGAATAGGCGAATAACAACTTCTGAAATTGAAGCATTAATTAATAGCCTACCAACCAAAAACAGCCCAGGACCGGATGGATTCATAGTCAAATTCTACCAGAGGTACAAAAAAGAGCTGGTACCATTCCTTCTCAAACTATTCCAAACAATAGAAAAAGGGGGACTCCTCCCTAACTCATTTTATGAGGCCAGCATCATCCTGATACCAAAACCTGGCAGAGATACCACAAAAAAGGAAAATTTCAGGCCAATATCCCTGATGAACGTTGATGCAAAAATCCTCAATAAAATACTAGCAAACCAAATCCAGCAGCCCATCAAAAAGCTTATCTACCATGATCAAGTTGGCTTCATCCCTAGGATGCAAGGCTGGTTCAACATATGCAAATCAATAAATGCAATCCATCACATAAACAGAACCAAAGACAAAAACCACTTGTTTATCTCAATAGATGCAGAAAAGGCCTTCAATAAAATTCAACATTCCTTCATGATAAAAACTCTCAATAAACTAGGTATTGATGGAATGTATCTTAAAATAATAAGAACTATTTATGACAAACCTACAGTCAATATCATACTGAATGAGGAAAAGCTGGAAGCATTCTCTTTGAAAACTGGCACAAAACAACAATGCCCTCTCTCGCCACTCCTATTTCACATAGTAACGGAAGTTCTGCCCAGGGCAATCAGGCAAGAGAAAGAAATAGAGGATATTCAAATAGGAAGAAAGTCAAATTGTCTCTGATTGCAGATGACATGATTGCATATTTAGAAAACCCCATTGTGTAAGCCCAAAATCTCCTAAAGCTGATAGGCAACTTAGCAGTCTCAGGATTCAATATCAATGTGCAAAATCACAAGCATTCCTATACACCCATAGCAGACAAACAGCCAAATCATGAGTGAACTCCCATGCACAATTGCTACAAAAATACTCCTCGGGAAGAGTGTACTTAGGAATACAACTTACAAGGGTTGTGAAGGACCTCTTCAAGGAGAACTACAAACCATTGCTCAAGGAAATAAGAGGACACAAACAAATGGAAAAACATACCATGCTCGTAGATGGGAATAATCAAGATCATGAAAATAGCCATACTACCCAAAGTAATTTATAGATTCAATGCTATTCCCATCAATTTACCATTGACTTTCTTCACAGAATTATAAAAAACTACTTAAAATTCATATGGAACCAAAAAGGAGCCCATATAGCCAAGACAATCCTAAGGAAAAAGAACAAAGCTGGAGGCATCATGCTACCTGACTTCAAACTATATTACAAGGCTACAGTAGCCAAAACAGCATTATACTGATACCAAAACAGATATATAGACCAATGAAACAGAACAGAGGCCTCAGAAACAATGCCACACACATACAACCATCTGATATTTGACAAACCTAACAAAAACAAGCAATGAGGAAAGGATTCCCTATTTAATAAGTGATGTTGGGAAAACTGGCTAGTCATATGCAGAAGGATGAATCTGTATCCCTTCCTTACACCTTATACAAAAATTAAAGATGGATTAAAGGCTTAAACATAAGACCTAAAACCATAAAAATCCTAGAAGAAAACCTAGGCAATACTATTCAGGACATAGGCATAGGCAAAGACTTCATCCCTAAAAAACACCAAAAGCAATAGCAACAAAAGCAAAAATTGACAAATGGAATCTAATTAAAAAGCTTCTGCACAGCAAAAGAAACTATCATCAGAGTGAACAGGCAACCTACAGAATGGGAGAACATTTTTGCAATGTATCCATCTGACAACGGGCTAATATCCAGAATCTACAAAGAACTTAAACAAATTTACAAGAAAAAAACAAACAACCTCATCAAAAAGTGGGTGAAGGATATGAACAGATACTTCTCAAAAGAAGACGTTTATGCAGCCAATAAATATGTTAAAAAAAAATCCTCATCATTACTGGTCGTTAGAGAAATGCAAATCAAAACCACAGTGAGATACCATCTCACGCCTGTTAGAATGGCGATCATTAAAAAATCAGAAGACAACAGATGCTGGAGAGGATGTGGAGAAATAGGAACACTTACACTGTTGGTGGGAGTATAAATTAGTTCAACCATTGTTGGAGACAGTGTGGCAATTCCTCAACGATCTAGAACCAGAAATGCCAATGACCCAGAAATCCCATTACTGGGATATACCCAAAGGATTATAAATCATTCTACTATAAAGACACATGCTCACGTATATTTATTGCAGCACTGTTCACAATAGCAAAGACCTGGAAACAACCCAAACTCCCATCAATGATAGACTGGATGAAGAAAATATGGCACATATACACCATGGAATACTAATCAATCATAAACAAGGATGCATTCACGTTCTTTGCAGGAACATGGATGAAGGTGGAAACCATCATTCTCAGCAAACTAACACAGGAACAGAAAACCAAAGCATGTTCTCACTCATAAGTGGGAATTGAACAGTGATAACACATAAACACAGGGAGGGGAACATCACACACCAGGGCCTTTTGGGGGTTGGGGGTTAGGAGAGGGATAGCATTAGGAGAAATACCTAATGTAGATGACAGGTTGATGGGTGCAGCAAATCTCCATGACACTTGTATTACTGTGTAACAAACCTGCCGTTCTGCACGTGTCCCAGAACTTAAAGTATAATTAGGAAAAAAAAAAAAAAAGGTGAATCCCTCATTAGAAGGTCTATTCACACACTCAGGATGGGAGCACTAAATCACTGTCCAATCATTATTGTCCTGTGTGGAACCTATGGAAAATTGTCAGTCAGAGCAGCTATGACCTTGTGAGCTGAAGCAGAGAAATTCCACCCCCCAAAAAAGGCAGAAAAAGCCCTTCAAGGATGTGGAATAACACTGCTTTTTTAAAATGTGACAGGGCTGTGAGCTCCTGAGAAACAGCAGCTAACAGAACACCTGAAGTTCCCCTATAAGGAATGTGACTGTATTTTTTTTTTTTTTTGGGTGTGTGTGTGTGTGTGTGTGTGTGTGTGTGTGTGTGTAGCAAAGTCCTTTTAGGCCAACTGAATTTAAGAGACAAATTCTCAATCTCTTCAAATAGCTACAGTCCCTAAACTGAAAAGCCAATTCACATACACAATGTAGAAGGAATATTGTTAGTAGTCTTTTCAAACACAGCTGTACTCTCTGATTGAAGACATCATCTGTAGAAATGAAATACAATTATATTATGAATGCCTGTGTACTTGCCCAAACAAGCACGTATGTTCATCCAGTTAACAAACATTCATTGAATGTCTACTCTACATGATCAAGACAAAAACGTGTTCAGATATTGCTTTTGCTCATTCATGGAGCTCAGTTACTTTTAGACATAGACATGAATGATTATAAAACAAGAGTTTCTTTTAAATTGCTAAATCATTACAGTGATGGGAACAAAGCAACGAACACTTGGAAAAAAGAGATTATTTCTAGCTGGGGTGATCAGAGTGCTTGGAAATGTGCGCACACACACATACACACAAACATAGCATAATCAGCAGTGTATTTTAGGAGAAACGTTTAGGAACATGCAAAAGGAACCAGCCGATGGCAATGAAGAGACTGTTAACCAAAGATCTACAATAGAAACAGAAAAATGAGCCAGGTTCCTCAATACAAGTAATATCGAGAACTTGCAACAGCTCGCAGTAATGAATTTGGGATAGACAAACCAGAAGTTCAACTACCAATACTTATGAAAATTAAATAAAGGGCCAGGTGTAGTGGCCCATACCTGTAATCCCAGCACTTTGGGAGGCCAAGACGGGCAGATAGTTTGAGCCCAGGAGTTCAAGACAAGTCTGGGCAACATGGCAAAATTTTGTCTCTACAAAAAATACAAATATTAGCTGGGCATGTTGGCATGCACCTGTGGTCACAGCTACTTGGGAGGTTGAGACAGAATCACCTGTGCCCAGGAGGTCAAGGCCACAGTGAGCCATGAGCATTCCACTGCACTCCAGCCTGGGTGACACAGTGAGATCCGCTCTAAAAAAAATAAAAATTAAATGGAAAGAAAATTTCATTTCTAATAAATATAACAGTCAAACAGAAAACAGTCTCTCGATCAATAAAGCAAGTACCTCCTTCCCTTATGTGTGAACCTCATAAAACTTTCTGTAATGACCCTATGAACTCATTATTATTCTAAAGAAGTGGATGTAAGTAGAAATTAATTATCTCAGTTCTACAAGTTTAACGCTAAATAAATGATTGTCTACTGGGTGTCAAACATTGTGATATGGTCTTTAACATTTATTCACCTATTCTCGGTATTACCGTTTTCCACAATTAAATATAATTCATACTCAGCTTGTAGGAAAAATTGAGATACGCTAACTCAAACTTCAGCAATCTTTCAAGAACATCATTTGCTTGTAATATAGAGGAAGTTATTCCATTTTTCCCCTTATTAGATAGGCTCAAGGCTTATCTTTGAGTTTAGTAAGATACCACTAAATAATAGACAGCAGTTATCTTTTCTTCTCCCCACTCAAAGTTTGTCAGAATATATTCCAGAATATCCAAAACAAAACATAGCAAATCTAAGTTAGTCCTTATTTTAGCTAACTGAATAACATGTTGGTAATTCTGATATTTATAGATGAGAATATAGACATTATGAAATTAAGGCCAAAAGCTAAGTAAACACTGTAAAACCCATAAAAAGTTTCCTAAAATCAGGAGACTCCAATTCACCATATTAAGACGTCACAAGAAAGAAATTGTAAATTATAGATGGGTCAAAATTTTTGTCAAAATAACACATTTAAGCTGGTTGTTGAATAAAGGTTATGGCCTCGGCTTAGACTGAGAGCTTGCTGAAGTCACGTCTCAGGCATAACATCCTCCCTAATAGTTAACATAGTGCTTGGTAGAAAAATAGGAAGAAACCATAACTATTAAAGACACATATAATCATATCCATTTTAAGATCATTGCCTACATTTTCCTAGCATTAGACATGAGAAACAACCATTCACTTTCCCAAAGCTAAATCAAGTCTCTTAAATATGTTGCAGAACACATTCTACCCTGTCTTTTGAAAATAAATAATTTAAATTCAATATAACCTATTTCTACATTCCAACATGAAACCACTAAAGAGCAATTTATTCCGGTCTAAACTTTGCAACCATAGACGACAAAACTCCTGTAGGGAAGTCTCTTCACGGATCCCTCTGGGCCCTTGTTGGGGATCTCTGCTCCAAAGTAACCCATCAGACTCAGTGTGAAACACAATGGCTTCATAAGCAGGAACCCATTTCCAAGGCTGAGTGTGCAACATGTCATAAGTAAAGCCCTCAGCCTCATCCAAATTCTACAGCAGCGAGTCATTCCCTGTGAGTTTGCTATCTTAAGGAGATTAAAGAGGTGTTTCATGAAGTCTTGCCACTTCTTAAGAATGTTATCGTCTTGTCAGATTAATCTAACACTGGCACTCTGATGTAAGAGACATCCAGATCCTCTGTGGTTTACGGCAATTTCTTTTACAGGAATCTCTGAGGACAGGTGGCCATAGATGAAGCAGCTTCCAGTAGAGCTCTATTGCCCAACCACCAGAAGACCTGGACTTCCAGAAGAAAAGGTGATTCTTGTGATTCTCCCAAGTCCTGCAGAGAAGCTGACCTGGCAATGATAATGGCACAACAGCTACAGCCACCAGCAGTGTCTTCTACTGTGCCTCTGTAGTAAGGAGTTTCCCACTCCAGCTGCAGGCCTTGGTGAAGGAGGAGAGGAGCCAGAAGGGCTGGATAATCTCAAATATTACTTGGAATGGGGAGTATCTCCCTCATTAGAGTGTAAGTTTCATGAGACCAGGGATCTTTCTATTTATGTCTATATCCACAATACCTAGACGAGTTCATAGTAAAAATTCTATGCATTTTTGTTGAATCAAAAACTGAATGAATCAGTGAATCACTAAAACAGTCAAGTATGAACAATATTAAGAATAAACATTTTTAAGTCTCTTAGCTTCTGCTCTTCCTCCTCTATAGTCTATTCTCAGAGCAGCTGTATTAGTCAGGGTTCTCTAGAGGGACAGAATTAATGGAATATATATATATATATATATATATATATATATATATATATATATATA
>NW_022436985.1:11383046-11435728 GCF_009761245.1 Sapajus apella | reverse complement strand
ATATATATATATATATATATATATATATATATATATATATATATATAAAGGGGAGTTTATTATTAACTCACACAATCACAAGGTCCCACAATAGGCTATCTGCAGGCTCAGGAATAAGAAAAGCCAGTTGGATTTCCAAAACTAAAAAGCTTAGAGTCCAATGTTCAAGGGCAGGAAGCATCTAGCATGGGAGAAAGATGTAGGGTGTGAGGCTACGCCAATCTCATCTTTTCACATTCTTCTGCCTGCTAATATTCAGCCATGCTGGCAACTGATTAGATTATGCCCTCCCGGATTAAGGGTAGGTCTGCCTCTTCCAGGACACTGACTCAAATGTTAACCTCTTTTGGCAACACCCTCACAGACACACCAAGGATCAATACTTTGTATCCTTCAATCCAATCAGGTTGACACTCAGTATTAACCATCACAGCAACTATGTGATAACCTATATCAAATTACATCTCTTCCTCACAGAGGCGGACAACACACTGGGAATAAAATGCAAATTCCTTACCACAGCCTGCCAGGTCCCACGTGTTCCTGCTCCTAGCTCCCTCTCTGACCCCATTCCCTACCTTTCTCTCCCACACTAGCCTCTTTGTAGTTTCTCAGACAAGTCAAGAATGCTTCCATCTCGTGGCTTTTGCACTTGCTGTTCCTCCTGTCTGGAACTCTTTTCCTTAGTGTGTGCGTTATTCACACTTCAGTTCATCTGGAAAGCACTGAACTCTGGAGAGGACTTCTGACAAGCCTGTCTAAAATAGTATCCCACATCACCTCTATCCCTTACTCACTGGCTGTTTTTCTTTACAGCAGTTACCCTTTTCTGACATATTAAATGTGGATGTGTTCATTTTCTGTCTTGCCCTCTAAAATGTGTGAGGATGAGGACAATGTTTTGTTTATCAGTGGATCCTCAGCACCTGGCAAAATGCCTGATATGTAGTAGGTAACTATATAAAAATCTGGTGAAGGATTGAATGCAACAATATTTCAAATTTGCTCTGACATCCTTGAAAATTCTACAAAGCAAAGATATCATTCAGTCACTGAACAGTTATCTGGTACTTCTTCTGTACCTGGCACTGGATAGGTCTTGGGATAGACACAGGAGAGAGTCACATAAAGCCTTCATGGACCCAGCCCTCAAGAAGACTAGGGCAGCCTTTAAACATATTCCATGAATTGCTACAGGCAACATACAAACTATAAAGAGACATAAGGAGGAAACAGTTCTACCTGTGGGTGGAAAAGCCTTCATGGAAGAACTTTCCATAAGGAAGAGGCAGCATATGCTCAAGAAAGCATGGAACAGTCTGGTGAGGTCAGGTGGGGAAATGTAGGTAAGTATGGTCAGAACACAAAAGCACACAGCTCCAAGGGCAGTGCAGTGATAGCTGAGGTTTCATGGGAAAGTGAGAAATGGATGATTGCTTGTTTCCCATGTTAAGGATCTAGAACTTTATTCTGCAGCCCAAAGAAACCTCCTGAAGACCTGGCCTAGCAGAATCATTACTACTTTAAGGTCTGAAAAAGATGAAATGTCCATCTCCATCTGCATGTATCACAACTTGACCACCAGCATTACTATACTGTAGTAATTATTTTGCATGTGAATAATGCCTAAAAGGGAACAAAAAAACAGAGAAACAATTTGATTCACTGGGAATTGGAGCTTTTGGAGTTTTCTTGTTACTTCTTTTCACTTCCTATTAAAACCTGGTTTTCTCATCTTCCATTATATGTTGGACTATGGTCTCCAGGTTTACATTTGCTACCCTCTTTGCAGGCCTGATTTCCCTGGCATCAACACTCCTCTGGAGTTTCACAATTATTTGTTGACTTCTGTTGGGAGTAATGAAGCCCTAAACTCTGCCTTTGCACAACAGTGAATAGGCCAATTATAGATAAGGACTGCCACTGACAAACAAGCTTTCCTAACCATTTTAGCCCTGAGCTTCAGGCCTCCTGGTTATCAGTTTTCTAATCACCAATCTTTAGGGCATTCATCTAGTCTACTTCTTTTCACTTTTCTTAAATGAAATCCTTTTTTCTTTTCCTCTAAAAAATCTCACAGAGTCCAGTGTATAAAAACTGTAAAGCAATGTTTTGTTAATGACAAATACATTATGCATGTTTAAATTTGTACTATTCTTTTATAGTGAAAGTGAAGAATGAGCACAATGTGGCTATTTTGATGAGTCAGACATTTTCAATCCTGACTTATAGGTGACAGTTGTGGTTCTGTCATTCCCAGAATAAAATATGTGTTTCTGTATTTTTTGTAAGACAGCATTAAAAAAAAAAAACACTGGATCCAGTTCATACATCCTGCATTTAAGAAAGAAAAAGAGAGACCAAGCAGAGCAAGCAACAGTCTAACATATGCCTCATTTATAACATCCCTCAGTAGGTTGAGGTTGCAAACTCATTGTTCTAGACTCAAGTCAGGAGCCAAATCCAGTTCAGTTCACACTGCATATGTTTTCATTAGTTGTCACTGTTTAAAAATTGAAAGATTTCATTTAAGAATCTGGAGATCTGTCTTCTCTTGAAATCTCTGGGGATCTGGCTGTACTGGGACCACATTCCAACCTAGCAACTGCTTAAGGCCTAAAAGGACCTGTTTGCCATATCCAGGTGGCCTTACACATGCATGCCTCCCCTTAACTAGCCTCCTGGCCTTGTAACATGGAAACGTGTGTTTCTCACACTACATGCCCAAAGGCAATGGGAGACTTTTTGCCTTCTGTCTCCATCAACCCTAATCCAAACCACCATCAGGCTCTCCACAGACTGCTGCAGTAACCTCCTAATATTCATACTGTAGGGCTGCTCTCCCTGTGCAGGTCCCAGGTGTATTTACCCTCAGATTCATCCTCGCCCTTCACTGATGCCTGGGACCTGCATTTTCAGGCATGCATGTTAGCTGTCTCTCAACTGGCTTCAGCCAATGGGGAACACTGCAGGATATTAGAAGACAGGATAAAGGAAGAAGCCAAGGTATTTGCGTCCCTGTCTCTCTGCCTTATGTGGTGTCTCTGGCAGGAGCAGCCTCTCTCCCCTGGTTCCCACTCGTGGAGTCCTCACACAGGCTGAGTCTTTTGCCAGAACACACTTGCATCACTCAGGGTCCCAACAAGAAACAGAAGGCATAGTTAAAAAAGATAATTCGAGGTTCATTTATTTACAGAGGGTCGGTTTACAAACACGTGGGTATAGAGGAATCACAGTGGATAATGCTTAACACTCCTAGACCCAACAAGGAGTGAATCCTAAAGAGTCATCCATTTTGTGAGGAGGGGGCACGTTCAGGCAAGAGATGAGGTCACCTAAGGCTAACTCTATGGGGAAGGAATGGGGAAATAAAGCCATTGTTTTCCTCCCTCTTCAGGGCTTTTCTACAGTGGCACTATTGACGTCTGTGACCAATAAAGCCTTGTATTTGGGTGGGGGGCTATCCTGAGCACTGTAGAATGTTTAGCCAGAAACATCCTGGCCTCTGCCAGCTAGATGCCTCCCAGTTATGACAACCATAAATATCCCCAGATTCTGCCAAATGTTCCCAGGGTGCAAAATCAATACTAGGTGAGGACCACTGAGGTACAACCACCTGCTATAGTCCACTTAGGTCAGCCTCGGAGTATAGAGAAGAGTGGAGGGAGGAGGAAAGCGGATATGGAGAGCCACAACTCCTTACGCCACACTGACCTGGCATTGATCCCCCCACTGACACTCAATCTTCAGATCTCTGGATGATCTGAAACCTTCTCAGTGGGTCCTTGCCTGGCCAACCTCACACCATGTGTTAAATTAAGCTTTTCCTTATTATTCTAATTGTACCCTATTGTTTTCCCTCAGACCTTATCACAGTTTATGGTTATCTATTTTATGTGTCTGTTTATCTTTAATATCTCTCTCACCTGTAGACTGAAAACCATTTGAGGATATGGGCTGTGACTGCTTGTTCACCTAAATGCTAGCCCAGTGTCTGGCATAAAATCAGAGTGCAAGAAACACATGGTGTGCAACCAAATTATGAATGAATGTGTTAACTTGCAGCAACTATAGCAGTATATAATCTTTGGGTTATTACTCAAAGACAGACATACATTTCTTTGAGGGTATGATCCTTTTGATTACCATTATACACCTCACATTCCTGTCATGGTGATTCTGCTGTTCACTCATGTTAGAGAAACACTGTTTTTCTGTTTCTCAGTAGTGTCAGAGAACCACTGTTTTAGTTTAATGTGACAGGCAGTGGAGAATAGTATTAAAAGCAAGGATCCAGAGACAAACCCTTGGGTTCACATCACTGCTTCTTCTACTTTTGACCTGCTGTGTGACCTTGAGTGAGTTTAACTTCTGTGTGCTTCATTTTCCTCATCAATAAAATAAGGATAATGAAACTACATATCTCATAAAATTAGTACAAATAGATTGAGTTAAGAGTTTTTAAGCACTTTGAAGATCCTCATTCTGCATAATGTAAGAACTATGTAAGTGAATGTTAAATAAAATAAATGTAATCTCAGGCATACGTTAGGCTTCCTTCCAATGAAGCCTTGTTCTTTTATTTCCCTTCCCTTTGGTAGCTACAAGACTGAAAAAGTCCAAGCTCTCTACAGTAAACTTTTCCCTACGAGGCCCTATTTAGTCTAGGCCATGCAGCCCACAAGTAGCAAATCCTTTAGCTCTTCAATGGTGCCTCTGGGCTGTGTGACTTGGGCAAGTTTACGTCAGGATCTGCCTGTCAGTTAAGCAAGCTTTCCACAGTCAAAGGTAGCATGTAACCTGTCCTACCCATTTACCCTTTGAGTCCTTCTTTTTCCATTTAGCACAGGATGCACAGGTAGATAAATAATTTATGAACTAAACTCCCTTCCTGGTTTTTATTTTTATAATTTTCCATGGAGTATCTTAATGCCAAAAGCAAACCAATTATTAATTTTATGAAGAATGTGACCTAAGTATGAACCAGTAAAAAAATAGTTACTGTACTTTTATATCAATTCAAGCTGAAATATTAACCAAAGGTATTCTAATTAAAACACCAAGACATGTCTTCAAAACATAGAAACTTTGCTTGTTTTCTAATAGAGAATAAAATCATAATATTTTCCTCTTCAATTTTATTTTATCCTTTAAGCTTACATTTGATAAAGGTAGAAAATTCACTTTCTAAAAGAATTAAATACCATTACAAAGAGTTGAGTGAAGTACTAAGAACACAAATATTTTTTAAAAAGAAAACTTAGGTAATCATATGTAAAGATAACAGAATTTACTTCACACACATTTGAAAGGCAAAAGGGCAAAATGTGTTACTAATGTGCATATTAATTCTGAAGAATTAATGGCCTGATTTATCTTCGTTGATTAATTTTTAATCTTTCAACTCTCTTTGCTCTCATTCTTCGATCTCTTAGAAGACATATTATTCCTTTCATTACACATTCTGAAGCTTCATAGACTAGTTTGTACTCACCAGGTTCTACAGAACGCTTAAATATTACAAGTGTTGGGGAAACATAAAATCTCTCCTTATCCTTTACCACTTTTATCTGGCCCATCTCCACAAATCTAGAAGGTAGCTTTGATGTTTTCATCAGATGCTACTCATTGAAAAACTTTGGAGTGCCATCTGTGTGCCATCATTTAAAAGCCTTGGAGTGCCATCCAGGACCTACACCAGGAACTGGAAAAACTGCAAGAACAAGTCTCTGGTATATACATTTTCAGGCACAAAATAAACAAGCATTTAAGCAAAGAAGTTTGTGTATTCACAGCAAAGAGAAGAGCAAGCACAAGAACCAAGAGACGGGACAGAGTGTGGTGTGCTCGAACAAACAGCAAGGGAGCCAGTGATGGATGGGAGAACAGCAGGAAGTAAGGCCAGTGGGGTAGCCAGAAGGCTTGGTAAGGACTTCCCCGAACTTTAGTCTATGTAATGGGAAGCTACGAAGTGCTGAGAGCGAGACTGATTTACACTAGGACCACTCTGGGAGCCGGAGGCATATGCAGATCAGAGTCTAGGTGGACTTAGTAGAGGCAAGGAAGCAAATTAGGACATCAGTTAAGGCAAGATATGGTTATTAAGTTGGAGGAGGACGGCAGGGGCAGATAAAGGAGAAGTGGCTGGATTCAGAATATGCTTTGAATGTGAAGATGACAGATTTGCCGACTGTAAGATTAAATGTGCAGGCTGACAAAAAAATGTTCTTATTTATGATATTTCACAGAAATTGTAAGAACTCCGTTTGCAACATTTTAGTAGAGCAATAAATTAAGTAATACACAGCTATATTGAAAGAAAACTAAAGTTTTAATAACTCTCGCCTAATCTCGAGGGAAAAAGGAAAAAACAAATAGTACATCTAAATAGATATAATTCATTTAGATAAAATATATCTAAACAGATGTGATATATTTAGATATATCTAAACAAATATGATACATTTAATTACACCTAAGTTGTTTTCTTATATATAATGCTCTTGGACATAGCATTAGCATAGTAGGTTTATTGAGGATGTTAAAAGCACAGAAAACTTTATTTTCCCACACTTTGCCATTTATTTACTATTCCTTTACTACTTATCTTTCTCAGTTTTAGAGAATAAAATAATTTCAATGCTACAAAATACATATTTATATAATTAATAAATAATAGTATTGCCAATTTATTGAATAGCTACTGGGGAAAGAATTGGCAAATTCCTATTTGTTATTCAACCATTTTAGTTTATCAACCATTGCCATTTATTTTTGCCATTGTTAGCGATTTAATAACTATTGTTAATTTACCATTTAAAGGTTTAATGAGGCAAAACTCAGCATCAGAAATGGCACCATCTTTCCAAGGAAATTCTGGCCAGGCACAGTGGCTCATGTCTATAATCCCAGCACTTTGGGAGGCTGAGGCAGGCAGATCACAAGATCAGGGGATCAAGACCATCCTGGCCAACATAGTGAAACTCTGTCTCTACTAAATGCAATACAAAAAATTAGCCAGGCGTGGTGGCACACATCTGTGGTCCCAGCTACTCAGGAGACTGATGCAGGGGAATCGCTTAAACTGGGAGTCAGAGGTTGTTTCTTTACATTTAGTGAAATTTCAAAAACATTATGTGGTTGACGTTAGCAGTGTTCTTCTTTCATCTCACTGATTTGCTAATATTTCTTATATATATTTCTTTTTCTTTAAAACATAAACTATGTAATCATTGGTCCTTTATAAATTAATCATATATCTTTAATATGAACTGATAGAGAATGGTTATTTCTGAACATCTATTTGGATTCCACAAGTTACTTCCCATGAATTTCAAAATGAAGAAAAGAAATCTGAGGTTTAAACTTGTAAAAATCCACACATAATGAATATGATTAGCTCCCAGGTTGGGTAAATCAAAAGATTTCCTGTAGATGCAAAACCAAAGAATTTGGAACACCCAACCCTCCATTAAAATTACCTAGATATAGTCTCTATGATGTCAGACTGAAAAGTGACTATAACTTACTGAAGTGAAACAATTAATTGTATTGTGTCTAATGTAAAGAAAGACTATGAACAGCAAGAAGGTGTTTAGACTATAGCACACATGCAAACACACAAAAAGAAAACTCTAGTACTGTGGTATTTATCCAGTCTTACCCAGGTATAAGAAAATTCTGTGACTGATTTTTAACATTATTTAAAAGACATGCAATTTATCACCCAAGATCTGCCCCCTGAAAGTACAATGCAGAGAAGAATTGCATCCTACTTCATCATTTCTAATTACATGTTTAAAATTATGAACTCCATTTGGAGGGGGTGGCGGGGGATCATGTCTACACAACACTATGTCTCTAGTACAATCTGTTAGAAGAGAATCGCGATGCTTCGCTCCTGGTTGACATGGAGATATTATTCTCTAAACATACTTCTAGCATCTCTCCGTCCACTAACTCACTCTTCCCTGGGTAAGAGAAATGGAAGCTTGAGAAAGTAAGCAGGAATGCTCAGTTGTACCATTCTCCCTCTTGGGAACTGCCTGCCTGTGGCAGGAGTATCTCCCTTCACCTCTAGAGTCTAAATCCCTGTGGAGAAAAGGTCTGCCTGCCCTGGTGCAAGACTGCAGGGACCACATGGGGAGGTCTTCCTAATTCTGAGAGTTGGTTAATTGGTTCACTTGGTTCTCTCATTAATCTATGACTCTAATCTTGATCTACAAATGACAGAGATGATATTTTTCTTCCATCTGCCTTTCAGAGTTCTTTTCTGAAATTATTCAGATTCCAGGCACAGCAGAGGAAAAGGTCCTATTTATCAGCCCCTTTGAAACCCTAACACATACAGATAACAGTACCTGATTCTCTGTAAATGCTTAGCAAATATTTATTGAGCAACGTAGAAAGGCTGATTCCACAAATTTAAGTTCTCTGCCCACATAAAGCCTTATTATACTATGGACAGAAACTTGAAAGCTTAAGCCTTGGCCATCAGTGCCCACTTTTCACATAAAATAACAGAATGATCTGGGGCTCTGAGATCAAGATTGGGCTAGGATATCTTTGGAAACTGGGTCGAATGTGGAACATCATATGCCTCAAGACTGTGATAGAGAGGCTGAGTAGGCTGTCTAAAAATACCATTCAATTTAAAGAGTGTACAGAAAGAAAAAATCTGGGCAAGACACCAACAGGATAAAAACCAAGGAGATGGAAATTAGTAGTTTAGAACAGGAGTCTATGGAAAAGACAAATTCTGGAGAAAAACGCTGATCTAGCTTGAAAATGGCTGCAGCATATTTTACCATGTACTTCATGACTGGAAATGAAGGAGCTGGAGGGGCAGGGGGAGCTGGTCATGTTATGGTTGGTTGTTTGGGGAAGCGGGCAATGGTGGTTATCTGGGATAGGGAAGATGTCCTTCAAGCCTAACAGCACAACTGAAGCACATTTTACTTGAATAAGAAATATTGCCTGACTTAATTTTGCTAATGATTTTCTGCACTATTAGTAAAATATACTCACGAAAAACAGTCAAATATAAAACTCAAAACAATCAAGTTCTTATATTAAGCAGTAAATTAGAGCTTCCTTTTATAATAAACAACTATTCAGGTTGTGCAAGGCACAATATTTAATTTTATCACCCAGGATCTTGAGTTATAAAACACATTTCTGATGTTTATTTATCTTCAATATCTAAGCTTGGAATGGAGCAAGTCCCTGACTACTTAGCTCTTAATAGCAGATGCTGCCTCAGCTATAGGGGCTCTATTCAATTTCTTTTTGACATTAGTCAAAAGAAGTGAAGGAAAACCCTTGGTTGCCTTGTTTGGAAGCTATTATTTTCATTCTCCTTGTGTGGCAGAAGCAATGAAGGACATGTTGACATGGAAAGAGTAAACTGAACTGACTTTTTTCTTCAAGTAGTGAGTCTTTTTTCTAATTGTTTAGCCCCCTCCCTTCCTACTATGGGTTGTTTATGTTTTAATTGGATCTATTTGGTCCTGATTTATATGAAATACTATTACTGCTTGAATATAACTAATGGCTTTAAGACAGTTACTTAGAGTAACTACAAAGCTGTTTTTTTAATTATTAAAATATACACAAAAGTATCCAGAAAAAATAATAAATATATAATATTTATAAAATATATAATAAAAATATTAAAAATAAAACTACTAAACAAATGGGAAATTATCAATGTAAACTTAAGAAGTTGGCCAGGCGCAGTGGCTCACACCTGTAATCCCAGCACTTTGGGAACCCGAGACGGGCAGATCACGAGATCCGGAGTTCAAGACCAGTCGGACCAATATGGTGAAACCCCATCTCTATTAAAAATACAAAAATTAGTCAGGCGTGGTGGTGCCCCTGTAGTCCCTGCTGCTCAGGAGGCTAAGGCAGAAGAATCACTTGAACCTGGGAGGCAGAGGTTGCAGTGAGCCAAGATCACACTACTGCACTCCAGCCTGAGCTACAGAATGAGATGACTCCACCTCAAAAAAAAAAAAAAAAAAAAAAAAAAGTTGATAACTGTTCTGTAATCATGTTAGGAAAAAAATCCACACTGAATACTTAAAGAACCATAACCTATGATGTAATTTACTTCAAAAAGTTTAGGAAAAAAAAGTGTGTGTGTGTGTGTAGAGACAGAAAGAGGCTATATATAAAACATACATGTGGCTTATATAAAACATCCCATGCTATTACATGGTATTATATTATCTTTTGTCAGTAAACATCCATATATTTTATAGTTGTGACTAAGGTTAGAAAAATGTTTGAGTGGTAACTTATTTCATATAACTCTAAAATTAATAACTGACAAATATTAATAACCAAGAACAGTAAATATAAAAGCAAATGCAAACACAAGAAGAACCCAGCAGATATCTCAGTGTCAATTCAGTAATATGTCTAATCACACATAAGATGACTTTTATTTATTGCTCCTTATTTTAACGTGAGTTAAAAGAGCAAGAAACAAGTTTCTGTGTAGCTTGCTGATTCTAGAAATCCTGACCACTGGCTTGATGTCGCAGAAACTTACTTGAATTACTTTTGCACTTCACTTAATTCAAGGATGGCGATTGAATCTATGTAAAAATTACTATATCCAAATCATTTCTTATGTGACCTTAATATAGGCATAAACATTAATACATATAAAGATCAATATTAATAAATAACATAAATTATATCCATGATATTTCTGTCTCAAAAGGAAATATAGATGCATGAAATGTACTCAACACAACAGCTCTTTTATTTCTAGCTTAAAGAAAACTGCCTACCACAAAGTAGGAGCACAATAAATATTTGTTAAGTAAATAAGCAAATGAACTAAAATGCATAAAACAAAATAATATATGTAATGTTTTTAATGCAAAAACTGGCATATAGCATTCAATATGTGATATGGTTCAGGTTTGTGTCTCTACGCAAATCTCACGTCGAATTTATTTGTAATCCCGGTGTTGGAGGTGAGTCCTGGTGGGAGGTGATTGGATCATGGGGCCGATCTTCCCCTTTGGTGCTGTTCTCCTGATGGACTTCTCACAAGATCTGGCTGTTTAAAAGTGTATAGCAGCTCCCTACACCCTCTTGCTCCTGCTCTGGTCATGTCAGACGTGCACGCTCCCTCTTTGCCTTCTGCCATGATTGTGAGTTTCCTAAGGCCTCCCCAGATACGGATCCTGCCATGATTCCCACACAGCCTGCAAAATCATGAGCCAATTAAACATCTTTCATTATAAATTACCCAGTCTCAGGTATTTCCTTATAGCAGTGCAAAAATGAACTAATACAATATGATCTTAGTAATAAACATCCAACTATCTCTTAATAATACTATAACATTTAACTATGTCCTCACCATCATGAGACAATAAATTAGTGACTCTCAATGAAAGGAAGCATGCCACACTCCCCCAGGGGATATTTTTTAGAGATTTTTGTTTTGTTTTCTGTTTTTTGTTTGTTTGTTTTGTCTTTACTGAGTTTTACAGTGATTGGGGGCTCAACTATAGATTGGGACCAAAGGGACTGGATGTCGTGAAATGTGTAGTACAGCCCCACAGAATGAAGCATTGCCCTGTGTTTTGTTCAATTTTATAGTATCCAACACATAACAAACCTTCATATTTTGTCATAGTTTTCCATATATAACACATTTTCTAGGATTATGACTACTGTGTAAGTAGAGGAAACACTGTATGCTGCTTTCCTTTCTTCTTAGAGGTACTTGGAGTTAGTAAGAAGTTCAGAGTGTGTTACTAAAAGCAGTATCACTGTGGAATTTGAATTGCTAATATTTCAAACAGATGAGTCTGCATTTATAGCTGTTGAATTCATGTTTAAAGAACCTCTCTCTCTCTCTCCACCCCCCATCTATCAAAATATGAATACATTTATTTATCCCTTGTTTTCAAATAATAATTATAGAGAAGAAGGGTTGACAATCAACTGAATATTGCCTTTTCCTAAATCTAAATTTATTCATTCCAAGTAAGGATAAGCATCTGCCTCCTTACTTTTCGTTTCCAGTGGAGCCATGCCTGAGTATTTAAATACTGAACTGCATACATAAAATTTTATTTCTCTCTTATTTCACAGTTTAGGCATTATATTGACTCTTCAAAGTCGTATATGCAGGTAAGTTGTATTTCTATGAATTTCATTCAATTGTACAAAAGGAGGATGATAAAAAGTTATTATTTTAAAAGTTATTGAGTTGCATAGGATTGAAAACTACTGTACTTGATTCTACCTGTAAGATGCCAAAATAAAAGGCAGAATTTTCAAAACAGCTTTGCAACACTTTTGACACCTTAGAATGTGGAGAAAGATGAGACCTACAGTCTTCAGGTTTCCATGCCCTCCCTTCCCCCAAGCAACTTGGGCAGGATGCTACCTCTACTTTGAACTAGGGTAGAGGGGTCCATGAGACCACTTAGGAAGTTTCAAATATGTTCCCTGCAGTTGGAGACATGTGCCTTCCTCAAGTCTGAGAAAGCTAAAGGAGCTAGAAAAGACTGCCAGCAAGATACAGGTGCCTGTGTTTTGATCGACTTGCACTTCGAGAGTTGTTGAGGACAATGGATATATGCCCAAATATGAGCACAAGAGAGAGGGAACCCACACATCACCCTTTTACATCTGACTTAGCCTATAGAATTTCCTAGGAGGACGGTACGAATCCAATGGTGAAGGTCTGTGTGGAGTATATCATGAATGCTAAGGGCTTCTGGGAAGGTGGTGAGCTTTGATCCCAAAGCAATACATTTGCTCTTGTCAAAGAAGCCAGCAGTCTTCTGTCCATGTAGATGTTATTGCTGGTATCTTAATATACTTGACTCTCAGAGATTAGCTCTCAGAGCCTATGCCACATAATTGCTAACTGAGGGGTTTCATTATTTTATCTGTTTGCATTACCAGTGCAACCTTTTTAAAAATGTTAGAATGCTATTTAGGAAAGATCCTTTTATTTTCTCCACATTTGTACTCATTTTCAGATATGAAAGCCTACATGAAAATCACTTATGAAATGGAGGAAGATGAAACCAAAGATGTACCGTTTACGTTCAATCTTAGTTGTATATTTAACAGCTTTTTCCATAAGCACAGGTTTAGTACATACAATTATATTTGAATTTCTCAAATTTGCAAGTTACCAGAATGCATGCCTCTATAAATATTATCATAGATCATCACTCCAATCAAAGTAAAAAGCTCTCCTTGAAAAATGTTTCTTTAAGATTAGAGCAAATGGAAACAAAATCCATTAATTCTTTAGATTTTTACCTGTGGTCATATAAGTCAGAGTGGCTCAGTCTTTTGTCATAACCTGCATGTGTCTACATGCAAGGCTTTTAAGTGTATCATAATTGAAGAATAATAGAACCATCAATTCTAAGCATTCGAAATTTTTTTGTCACTCCATATCAAGCCAGGTAAGGAGTGGAAAATGAATCAGAGTCCTGATTGTATGGCATATAGAGACAAGGGGCAGTATACCTCTCCAGGCAGTGAGCTCTCTATCTCTGGGGACACTCAAGTCAAGGCAAGAATCTTTCAACTAGGAGACGAAATTTCTGCATTGACTCTGAGATTACACAGAAAAAGTGAATAATTCATATGCAACAAGATAAATATCACTTATTAGCATGAGGAGGAGAGACTGGATCCTGCAGGAAAAGAGTAGTAAAACCAGTGACATAAACCATTGTCTTTTGACTACCCAGCATGCATCCACATTTACTTCCTTCCAGGACAACCAAGTCCTTTCACATTCTCAGGCCAATTGCTTCAAGTAAAATTAACTCTACTTTAGGGATTCAGGATTGAAGCCCACCACAGGTTTTGCAGTATATTCCCTCTACAGTGGCAATTTCAGGGTTGAACATCAGACCTATAAGGCAGGTTGATCGGGACCAATAAGCTAAATTCTAAAATTCCCTCTGCAACAGTCTGAAAGTGGAGTATCTCTTACACTGGATTGGGTGTTATCATGCTGTGAGCCTGGAACTCTGCAAAGACAGCTGGCAGAGTCAGAAAATGAAGTTGATCAAGAAGATTCAGAGTATGGCCAGGCACAGTGGCTCACGCTGGCAATCCCAGAGCTTTGGGGGCTGAGGCGGGCCGATTACCTGAGGTCAGGAGTTCTAGCCTGGCCAACGTGGTGAGACCCCATCTCGACTTAAAATACAAAAATTAGCTGAGCATGGTGGCACACGCCCGTAGTCCCAGCTACTTGGGAGGCTGAGGTAGGAGAATCACTTGAACCCAGGAGGCGGAGGTTGCAGTGAACTGAAATCACATTATTGCACTCCAGCCTGAGCAACAGAGTGAAACTCCATCTCAAAAAGAAAAAAAAAAAAAAAAGAGGATTCAGAGTAGAAAAATGGACTCTGATTTCTGAACCAAGACAACGCCTGTTCGGTTACATAAGCCATTACAGTATTTTTCCCTTTTTACTATGCTATTTTAAGTTGTATCTTTTCTAACCCGTCCGTTCCTGCAAAGAAAAAAGAAAAAAAAAAGGACCAGACTAGCAGATCAAGTAGAGATTATAGTGTTCCATCCTATCCTCAGTACTAAGGATAGCGTCAGACACATAGAAGGTGCTCAATAAACACTTGCTGAATGACTGAAAAACAAATGCTGCAAGCAGCAGGAAGAGCCAAAGATGACTTGGAAAAGGAGAGAAAAAGAGGAAGTGGCTGGTGATAGTGCATTGGTGAGGAGACTGCGTAGGAGGACAGGAGAGAATTCTAGCAGCTCATATGAGTATAAGACTTTAGGGAGATGGAGAGAGATATAAACAGAACTGTTAGGAAGTTGGCTCTATGATAAGCTACATACAGTTTTTCTTATAGAAGGAAATGTAACCTAAAACTCTATATATTTTTCTTCAAGGCTTCTGGAGTCAGACTTACGTCCTTGAATGTGACTTCTTGCAGAGGCTGGCTTTGAGGCAGAGCACACTTGCCAGATTAAATGAAGATTACACAAATGTATTGAATTCCTTATGTGGAGATCAAATTTAAATGTCTTGATAAAAACAGTCATATTTTGACCTGTCCTCAAGAGAAAAAATAAAAGGAGCATTTTTCCCCCCTCAGGCATAGCTTCAGTTAGAAAGTTAAGATCATTTAGCATGATAATTTGAAATGCATATCTAGTATAGCCTGTTGATATTTATTTCAACAAACTCAACTCTAATTTTTGGCCATCTAAGTTCATTTCTTGCAATTTCCACTCTATATCAAATCAATGATCTAGCTTTTTTTAAAAAAAAAAAAAAAAAAAGAAAACTAACTTTTGTAAACAAAAAGAAAAAGGTCTATTAAAGAAACTTGATTATTTATACATTGACAGCCCTGCCATTTTTTAAGTAAATCTATAAAAATATTCATGATTACCTGTAACTCAATGTTTGTGATCAAAAATAAAGCAATGCTTCTAACAGAACCGCTACCAGGCAAGCATCAACAAACCAAATACTTCACATGCTGCCACTATAGCTTTCTTGGATTAAACTACAATGTTTTTTCCTGAAGAAAACAAGTAATATTTTTAGCTTTTTTTAAAAAGACAATGATATATTATGATGCTAACCAGAGCATCCTTTATTTAAACTCTGTGAGGTACTGTCACTGTATCTGTGGGTAAAAAATGCTTAGTAGAATGATAAAGAATGAAAGCAAGCTTGAAGGGCTGTTCATGACACCAGTGACAATAGAGACCTGACTTAAGTTCCACAGTAACTCTGCCTGACCTTGAGTGTCTTCCCCACTTTCTGCATGTCTCACTAAATCACATAAGGTGAGGTACCTCTTTAAGAGTATTAAAGACCTACTTTGTTATTGTAATATTAAGAACATAACATTTAAACATGTTAGGGAAGAAAGAGAACATTGGATGACTAATGAGAAATAGGGGCTGGGTGCAGTAGCTCAAGCTTGTAATCCCAGTACTTTGGGAGGCCAAGGTGGACGGATCACCTGAAGTCAGGAGTTTGAGACCAGCCTGACCAACATGGTAAAACCCCATCTCTGCTAAACACACAAAAATTAGCTGGGCTTGGTGGTGGGCACTTGTATTCCCAGCTACTCAGAAAACTGAAGCAGGAGAATCACTTGAGCCCAGGAGGCAAAGTTTGCAGTGAGCCAAGATCACAACATTGCACTCCAGCCTGGGTGACAGGGCAAGAAGAAAAGAAAAGAAAAAAGGGAAGGAAGGAAGGAAGGGAGGGAGGGAGGGAGGGGAATTGATAATACTCAAACTTATTCCTCTTGAGCAAATAAAAGTATGTCATACGTGGCTTATCAATATTTCAGAATGAAAAAAATTGTCAGTGATTTTTTAGAGAGGCTTTATCACTATCACCAAGGTATATACCAAAAGTGAGAAAACATACATAGCTTGAAAATAAAATAATTATTTACCCTTTTTTTAAATGAATTTTTCTTAGTTCAAAATTGGTTTTTGCTACAAATAATATTTGAAATAATTTTTAATTAACAGTGGTGTGGGATTTTTTTTTCAACTGAGAAACATTTGTTTAATAGGTTTAGGGACAAGAAGATAAAGCAAACTTCACTTGGAAACCTGAAAACTTGGAAGATACAATGACTCATGGAAAAGGATGTTAGGAAAAATACTATAAATGACAGACATTTTAGCATGCTTTCTATCTTGAGTGGGATCTCATTTATTTTAAAAAGTGAAGTGAGATTTGGATCTACAATGACAGGGTTTTCCAAATGTTAGCAAATCTTGGCTCACATAGGGAACAATGTTTGCACCATGCTCAGGGATAATGGATGAGGTTGCTCCTAACTGAAGTGACAGCCAAAGATTCTGGGGCCACCCCCTGGCAAAACCCAGCTGCTCTAGTGGCTGAGGGGATCAATATATTCACGCACCTGTGCCCATTCTTGCACCATCTGTGGGGAAACTTTGCTCTACCAAATGAAAAGGCATGTAAATCTTCCACCACTTCTGGGAAACAGCTCCACATGCACTCATTCACAGTATCGAGCCAATAAAAGCCCAGTATGTCATGGCAGTCTTCAGTATTCCATAAAATTATTTGGGACCAAAGGGTACTATAATCTCAGACTTGCATACAAAAGCAAAGGATGTTATTTTTGTTTTATAATTATACCAAAAAGGAAAGTATCATTAATATTATATCTAAGGCCTACTGGAGCAGATGTTTCTATTATTTCATTAAAAAGAAAATTATAGCTAAGATCAAAATCCATATTTATTGGTCACTATTTAGTGTATATAAAAATTCAATTGTCTTATATTTGGACAACTAACCAAAATTAATCTCTAGCTATAGAATAAACATTTTCTCTTTACAATTCCTATTATTTAGCTAGCCATTTTGATTAATATATTAGCTAACATGTGTCAACATTTTCTAAAATTATGCTTTCATGTAGCATCTAAGAATTAAGAAATATTAATATCAAAAATGCCAAGAGTAGGAGCAAAAGAATACATGATGTAACTGAATCATTGTAATAAAATGGTTCAACAATCAGTCACCAGGTATTGACAGTTTTCAGGGTGGAGGGAGCTGTGGCTGCAGTGAGGGGAGGTTGCCAGGGGAGTGCAGATAATATTATACAATGTCTTGGTCAGCTTGAGCTGCTATGACAAAATATTATTGACTGGTGGCTTAAAGAAGAGATATTTATTTCTCAAAGTTCTAGAAGCTACAAAGCCCAAGATCAAGGTGCTGGCAGATTTCATTATTGGCAAGGGTTCTCTTCCTGGCTTGCAGAGGGTTGCTTCCCACTGTGCTCTCACAGGACAGAGAAAGGAAGCCCTAGTTCTCTTCCTCATCCTGTGTGGGCACTAGTCCCAGCATGAGAGCTCCACCCTCGTGACCTCATCTAAATTTAATTATCTCCCAAAGGCCCTGCCTCCTAAGGCACACCTTGGGGATTAATGCTTCAACATATGCATTTTAGGAAGACACAAGGATTTGGTTCATACCACCTAGAACACACTATTCTATCCATTCTATTTTTCCAGACAGGAACCTTTTTAATGTAAACCTAAGTAAGTAATGTTTCCAACAGAGAAGACCTAAAGCTCTTCCACCCTGTACCATGGCCACTAGCCACAGGTGGCTGTTAAGCACTTCAAATGGGGATAGACAAAACTGAGATAAACTATGTGTAAAATACACAGCGTATTTTCAAGACTTAGTGCCCAAAAAAAAATGTAAAGTAGCTTATTATATTAGGCCACTCTTGCGTTACTATAAAAAAAGGCTTGAGACTGAGTAATTTATAAAGAAAAGAGGTTTAATTGGCTCACAGTTCTGTACGCTGTACAGGAAGCATGGCGCCAGCATCTGCTCCACTTCAGGGAAGGAGCTTTTGCTCATGAGAGAAGGCAAAACAGGAACAGGTATATCACATAGCAAAAGCAGGAGCAAGTGGTGAGGGTGGTGCCACATACTTTTAAATGACTCGCTATTGTGAGGACAGCACTAAGTCATAAGGGATTCACTCTCAGGACCTAAACACCTGCTACTAGGCCCCACCTTCAACACTGGGAATTACATTGCAACGTGAGATGTGAGCAGGTACAAATATACAAACTATATCACTTACTAATAATTTTTATATTGATTTCATATTAAAATTATAACATTTTGAGTTAAGTAAATACACTACTGGAATTAATTTCACCTATTTACTTTTTAATCTGGTTACTAGAAATTAAAATTACATATGTGGTTCCCCTTGTGGCTCACATTATATTTTTATTGGACAGTGCTACTAGCCTAGAGCATAAACAGAATGAGGTAGAAAAAAAAAGATAAATACACAATAGAAAGAGAAGATGTTCTGGAAAAAGATCAGGAAAAGGATTTTTATTAAGCACATCTAAAATATTTATTGATCCCTCAGTGAGAAAAAAATTACAAATTAAGAAGCACCCGGTGTGGCTGGCCTAACTTAACTGTGGTCAGGCTCTAAATCTGTGAGGTAGATTTAGTCATTCTTAATGAAACCTTTATATTGTTACCTTTATCAATTTATCCTTCAAGTATGTTACAGACAGATGGATATCTCTACTCGTAGATGGATACCTCTGCTCCATGGAGTCTAACTGACCATTGCAAAAGATTCTGGTGAAGAAAATGTGGCCACATTACAACTATATATTTCATGCAGTATTACCAAGGGATAGAAAGTACTTTAAGGCCAAATACTTGAACTCTTTGTTTTCAGAGAAAGTGAATAATTCATTATTTAAGACAGATGGTTAAATATCCCATTTTAAAGATTTCCAAACATCTTAGAAGAAGACAGAAATGGTCTTTGGCATCTTTGCCCTTCTCTAGGTATTGAACCTCCCCCACCCCGCCCCCACTACCCACCTGCCAGAGTACTTGTTAACTTCACCCTGGGCTTCTGGGTGTGAGATCTCTTCTTCCCCCACTGATTGACTCCACCTACAATTTCCTCCCTGGGCAATACCCTTGTTCTTGCCCCTATCATTCTACCTTTTTCCCTGTGTTAACCTGTATCATTTATTTGACCCTTAGCCTCTGCACTCAATCTATTCAAAGTTATTCTGATATCCAATGATAAGGGAAGATGGAACTAGTTTGTGGTTTCAGTTTTCCAAATAAATTTTTAGATCATTATATAAGCTCTGAATCTATGGCAAAAGAAAAAAAAAAAGTGGCTTTTTCCTGTTCCAATCAACTACCATGTAGAAAATATAATTCTTTTGTAATAAGTATGTACAGACAAAGAACTTGTAACATGGAATACTCTGAAAGCTTTGAACTACCTACTTTCCACTCTTTATCTGTATCTCCAGCCATCACGACTCCTAACACTAGTCTTCAACTCAGTTCTGGGGACAGAGAGAGGTGAGAGGAGACACACAGGCAGGCAGACAGACCACACAACAAAAACTTTGTTCTTCAAGTAATAAACACTGAAATTTAATTTTGGAGAAAACATGCCCATAACTTATGATTTCTAAAGATTCTCAAAAAAAAAAAAAAAAAAAAGGCTGGAAGATCTTGTAGCTAATTATTACTAAGTATTTATTTAAGGTCAGATGCTACTCTCAGGGTTCTACAGAGACCAACTCATTTACATTCATAACAACTCTATGCTAGATAGTATTATTATCAGTGCCCTCCTTAAAATGAATGAAACTGAAACCCAGAAAGCAAAATTCCTTTTCTGCAGTCAGGCTGTAAATAACAGAGCTAAAACCAAACCCAAATAATATGTCTGCAGAGTCCACGCACTGTCCTGCCTCTATTAAGGATGAATTCAAGTCAAAAGGTTCTTACTTACTACACATTTTCCTTACAATATTAATGTACCTTATTATTTTTCTTAATAATTTAGACTTTTATTTTAGATTCAGGTGGTACACGTGCAGGTTTGTTATACAGGTATGTTGTGTGATGCTGAAATTTAGGGTACAATTGATCCTGTCACCCAGATAGTGAGCACAGTATTCAATAGTTTTACAACCCTTGCCTCCCTCTCTCCCTCCCTGCCAATAGTCCCCAGTGTCTACTACTGCCGTCTTTATGTCCATAAGAACCCAATATTTAGCTCCCATTTACGAGTGAAAATATGCAGTATTTGGCTCTCTGTTCCTACATTAATTCACTTAGGATAATGGCCACTGTTGCATCCATGTTGCTGTAAAGGACATGACTTTGTTCTTTCTTATGTCTATGTAGTATTACATGGTGCATATGTACCACATTTTCATTATCCAATCCACTGATGCTGGGCACCTGGGTTGATTCTGTCTTTGCTATTGTGGATACTGTTGCAATGAACATATGCATGCATATGTCTTTTTGGTAGAACAATTTCTTTTTTTGGATACATATCTGGTAATGGGATTGCTGGGTCTAGTAGCTCTGCTTTAAGTTCTTTGAGAAATCTCCAAACCCCTTTCCACAGTAGCTGAACTAAATTACATTCCCACCAATAGTGAATAAGCATTCCCTTTCCTCCACAGCCTCACCAGCATGTGTTTTTTGAGTTTTTAATAACAGGTATTCTGATTGGTGTGAGATGGTACCTCACTGTGGTTTTGATTTTCATTTCTCTGATGACTAATGATGTTGAGCTTTTTTTCATATGTTTCTTGGCTCTTGTATATCTTCTTTTAAAAAGTATCTGCTCATGTCTTTTGCCCATTTTTTAGTGGGGTTATTGTTTTTCATTTGTTCTTATAGATTCTGGATACTAGAACATTTTCTCCCATTCTGTAGGTCATCTGTATATTCTGTTGACATTTCTTTTGCTATGCAGAAACTGTCCACTTTTGTATTATATTTTGAGGGTAAGAATTGCAGCTATAATCTCCACCCAATGTGGCTTTATCAACTGGTTCATTCAACAAATTCACTACGGAGCACCTCATGTGCATTTGGCACCATAATAGGCACTAAGAATATAAAATGAGCAAGAACACCACTGGCGTGAGGTTGTGGTGAGCCAAGATTGCGCCATTGCACTCCAGCCTGGGCAACAAAAGCAAAACTCCATCACACACACACACACACACACACACACACACACACACACATACACACACACACACAGTAAGAAAGAAATCCCCTCTGAACTTAATATCCTTACCACTGAGGTGGTTCATTTGTGGAACAACAATGTGGCAAATGCTTTCCTAATGGTATGAACCTAGTGCAAGGAGAACACAGAGGAGGAAACAGTTAATAGTTCTGCTTAGGAATATTAGAAAAGAATGAAAACTTGATAATGACTAAAACTACATTTATTTTAAATTTTCTATAATACACATAGAATACTTCCTATAGAAAAATTCCCTTAGATGAGACATAAATTAGTATGGGAAATCATTACCTTGAAAATCATGATGCAGCTGAAGCATTCTTTTGTGGCGTATGTTGCTAATACATACAAATATAAATTACACATTTATCATGCAGATATACAAATATATTTTTCACATTTTATAGTCATATTATGTTTAAAGTTCCTGCTAAACTATCATTATTTTGCTACTGCATTGGAACTTTTAATGATATGCCTTAGGGTTCGACAAGTTTCTGACAAAAGCTCACCTCTTTGCTGACATTATATGATGATTGTTTTTCCTGTTACTTATTGAGTGTTATTTATATTGCTCTTCTACTAATGCATTTCTTTCCCACACCCATGTTTACACATTTCTCAAGATAAAGTGTTATATTAAAAGGAAGCTAACATCTTTCAAGCCCTGATAATATTACTATAGTGATGTACATGGAAAATAAGCAAGGGATAGTAATGATTTTTCTGCTTGCGTTCTCTCTCTCTCTCTTTCTCTCTTTCTCTCTCTTCATGTAATGGGGAGTTGTAATTTACTTGAAATAGTAAGCCAGAAAGACATGGCAGCACAATAAAATATGCCTTTTAGTTCCAAAGCCCAATTTAGCACACTCAAACCAGGATATTGTTGATAGCTAACTTGTTTTCTATAATGAGATTGAATCAATTTATATCTTTCACAAAAATAAAACATTAAAATAAGTTGTATAATTTTTAGAATGTTACTCAACATATAACAGACACTGCCTCTGAAAAAAGGGTTCAATGTTGGTTTAACTCCTTGCAATATTTGGAAGTCAATTACTTCCAATTCAATGACATTCAACAAAAAAAGTTCAAAGGCTTAAATATAAACTCTACTGATAAAATATAATTCTTTAGTGAAATATAAGTATGCCATTATTCCTCTATTTTTTAAAGAATTTTATTAAATCCAAAAGTACAAGAAGATTTAATTGTGTGCTTACATAAACATGCATAGTAAAAATAAATGACAAAATCAAATATGGATCACAAGGTCAATTTCTCAGAGTTAATAAATTGTAATTTACAAAATTACAAATTAATGGCCTTAATATATCTAACTACATGCATTATAAGCAGAACTTTTATTTTCCACTTGCCTCTATCCCTTTAACAGGATTAAAAATATGTTTAAAGCAATGTACTACAGGAAAATAACTACATTTTGCGTCAAAACACAGTTTGATGAGTACAAAATGCTGAAGTATCCAAGGAGTTTATCCCTGGACTCCTACATATAGAATATATTCTGTTCTATATTAGAACAGAAATGCAAGATGTGATATATTTCTATTTCCTTTACTTATACTAATGATGTGATATATAGATAGGCGTCAGCAATAACGGCTTGAACCTCATTATTCTGTCCTCTACTAGGATTAGCTTTTAGTGATTTTCACTTTAGATTCTTTGCTTCTGATGAAAAGCAATGTAGGAAATTGTGTTAAAAATTACAATCTGTAGAAAGATGTTGTTGAGAGAACTAAAAGCATTGTATACAAACTGCCACAACATACATTTCTTACGTATCTTAAAGTCAGAAAAGCCTTACCTCCCATTTGGAGCTGATATGTTTTATTCTTTCTAATCACGTTTCTCTTTTTACTTTGGCCACCTGGAAGCTTAATGTATGACTCAAATTCACTGCAGACAACTTTATAATCTCCATGTTCTTTTCCACATGAAGGTGTAGGTAAAGTAAATTCTACTTTAGACCTTTATACCCTACCACTTTTAGTGTAATGTACTATCCTTTGTCTTTTTAAATTTTGTTTATATTTTTCTATTTTATTGTATGCCGTAAAAGTCTTCTGTTTTATTATATGTCGATTTTATTATGTCTTAATTAATATGACCCTAAAGCAATATCTTAATCTCTAAATTTCCATTTTCCCATTTATAAAATATTCACAGTATGTTGTAAAACTCAAAGTAAATTATTTATATAACAGTGTTTTCAAATTGGTTTACAAACATTAGTGCTTGTTATCTTCCCAAAGAGAGAACCACTGAAATTTGTACTTCAGTGGTGCTGAGGGTCCATATGTTAGCTAGTATTGGAGATCTGCTGCCATTTTGGAGTATCTTGAAACTTTCTTTGAGAAACTATTCCTCCTCCTCCCCTATGTTCTACTGTCAGAACTCCAGTGGTGGACACATGACCAGAGTCTAACTGAAAAAGCATCCTATGCCCACAGCCATAATGATTACTTCCATATGAGCACATGACCTATGCTGAAACAAGGAAAGTCATACCTAATACTCTGCTGGAACAAACAAAACAAAACTGGTGCTCTCATTTTATGAAAATTGCTCACAGTAAGACAATATAAGTCTAGAGTTGCTAAGAGGACTTTTTTTTTTTCACTTCACAGAGAGAATATGCATTAGAATAAAACCAAACCAACATGAAGGAAAGCAGAATTGAGAGAGACAGAGATGGTATTCTGATAACAGAGTCGAGTGTCTTGACCCAACCATGTCTGAAGCCATCTGCAATCCCAAATACAGCAAATACAGCATCATATCATTTGTCACCATGGGCTCCCTAATTCACAGTTTTAATGTAGGCAAGTTCACAGGACAGCAGAAACATGCTCGATTATTCTATAATGCTGTTTTAAAATATGTCCAATCACTGCAGAAAATATAAAAGAATTCATGAACCAGTATATTTTTAAAAATCAGCTGCTAAACCTATGAGCAGAAACTTTGGGGTTTTAAAAAGGAAATTCCTTATAATTGTAGTATGTTAATGTAGGTTTTCTTAGAAGTCAATTAGACGGGTTAACCATTCAAGGATTTCATTAAAAGAAACACATGTGAGAGAAAATAGGGAAGGAACCAGGCAAGGCTAGCCATTTGACTGTGGTATAAGCCTGACCCTGAGTGAAATAGAAAGGGAAGAAAGGTTGGATGGAAGCTTCCTAGACTGCTGTGCAGTCTAAGGAAGATTCAACAAGGCCATTGGGATGGGCTCAAGTCCAAAGTTGGTCCAGATATCCCAGAAACAGGCCTGCCTTAGCATCCCTGCCAGTCAGTCATGGGCCGGAAGCAGCCCATGGAAAGCATGGTCTGGGCTCAAATACAACATTGGATTTCAGAGAGCAGCATCTGGGACCCTTGGTAATTTTCACTTCCTATAGTTGGAGATTTTGCAATCACGTTGTCATGGTTGACACCTATAGTGAGATCCTATGGCACACAAGATACAATTAAGGCTAAGGAAGCAGCCAAACATAATATCAAGTGATTCATATTGAGTCAGAAGAAGAATGTCAGGAACTAAATCAATTTTTTGTTTTTTGATAATTCAGAAACAAGAGATACTGATGGCTTCATATGTGTTACTGGTGCTGGATGATATGGGAAAATTGGTCATAAGACTTAAAGCCTGTATTAGTCCTTTTCCACAATACTAAAAAGAAACATCTGTGTGGTGGCTCACATCTATAATCCCAGCACTCTGGGAGGTCGAGGTGGGAAGATCCCCTGAGGTCAGGAGTTTGAGACCAGCCTGGCCACATCTCAACTAAAAATACAAAAAATTAGCTAGGTGCAGTGGCAAGTGCCTATAATCCTAGCTACTCAGGAGGTTGAGGCACAAGAATCACTTGAACCCAGAAGACAGAGGTTGCAGTGAGCTGAGATTGTGCCACTGCATTCCAGCCCTGGTAAGAGTGAGAGTCTGTCTCAAAAAAATAAAAAAAGGAGACTGGGTAATTTATAAAGGGAAGAGGTTTAACTGACTCACAGTTCCACATGGCTGAGAAGGCCTCAGGAAACTTACAATCATCGTGGAAGGCAAAGGGGAAGCAAGGACCTTCTTCACATGGTGGCAGGAGGGAGAAGTGCAAGCAGGGGAAATGCCAGATGTTTATAAAACCATCAGATCTTGCGAGACTCACTCACTATCATGAGAACAGCATGGGGGAAACTGCCCCCATGATCCAATCACCTCCCTCCCCTGATGTGGGGATTACAGGTCTCTCCCTTGACACGTGGGGGTTACAACTGGAGATAAGATTTGAATGGGGACACAAAGCCAAACTATATCAGAGACTTTGCCTAAATGTTTAATATGAAGACTGAGTAACCACTTTTTCTCTCCTTTCCAATTTCCTTGATTATGTTTGTTTACCCTCCCAAGGTAAAACTTACCACCCTTATCACCATGTTGTCATGATGTCAAGTCCAGACTTGCAATTCTTAGTCATAGACTATTGTGAACTCCCCAGGTTAGAGCTCATATTAGCTATTTCTTTTATGTCTCTCTTGAACTCCTAGTCAAGTTAGGATTCAAAGTCCATAGTCTAAACAATATTCTTTTTTGTTCTAGTGAAAATGTTTTTCACACAGAGGGTGCTTAATAACATATTTATCTGAATTACATGGGAGAGAATGGTACAACACTTAAGAGAGGAAAGGAAGAGAATTGATATCAGTGCATGTTCTCAAATCTCCTCTTACAATTAACTATTCCTGTAAAAATTACACCCTAAGGCTTAGTGCACAGATTCTAGGACTGTTTTCTTGAACTTCAGACTTCTATTACTCTTCATTCATGATTCATTGACTCTCTTTATGCTAACGTACTTGCCAATGCCTACTGCTTCACGCCACTCTTAGATCATTCATTAAGTGTGATGCTTTCTTATTTTTATGTATTGTGGAGGTTTATCATTGTTTATAACCCTTTTTGTGGTCCCCTTAAATTCAATTTTAAAGTTAAATTCTGGCAATTTGATCCCACCATTTTAAGCAACCTTTTAAAAATAAGAAAAGCAAAAATATTTCAGAAAAAGACAGTCTGTATGCAGAGAAGGCAAATCCATAGAAATCTTGTCTCACAGCATTAGAAGAAATTTCTGAAGGTACAGCAATCATATGCCCCAGATGTTGAAAGTCTTGGTTTCAAATTCTATCTTAGTAGACAGTAAGAGTTGTATAGCAGTTAGAGGCTCCTGCTTTGTAGACAGGCAGTCTGATTCAAATCCCTATGCTATAATATATATAATGTAATATTATAATTATATAATTGCTAACTCTGTAACCTTGAATAAGGAAATGGAATAGTGATATCACCTACTTCATTGAATGATTTACATAGACTAAATGAGAAAATCCCATGATCCCAGGAGTTTGGCATGCATCCCAAACCATAATGAGCACTCTATAGGCATTAGCAGGTAGCAGTAACTACACTCAGTTGCTTATTGCCTGCTTTCATGGTTTCCAAATACTGAGTTCCATGTCTCTGATTGGATTAGTCTCCTCTGGGCCTTTCTTATTTGAACCAATCTAGCTGGTGTTCTTGATTTCTGGGTCTGACATAACCAGTTACAAGCTCAATAATCATGATGGTTAGGTAAGATGATCTCTCATATTTTATATAATTCTATATAGCAACAGAATGTGTTGTTAAAACTAAAGGAATTGACTGTATAGTATGCTGTAATAATGAGTGATGTGTACAATTGGCTTTACACCTCAAATAACAGTTAAAGATGAAGTTGGCTGTGATCTGTTGAACATTAATATCTCCAATATATTCTCTAAAGCATTTGACCTTAGTCCAAAGAGATGTCAGTATAATTTGGTTTCAAAAACTCCAAGTTCCAGAATTCTTACCAACCTTAAAGGAACCAAATACAAACTTTAATGTTGACGTGACACACATATAATTGCTCCCAAATATTCAACATACTAGAAAGTCTACTCACAAATATTTGAGCACTTAAAGGTAATTTTTCATATATATCATATACACACAACTTTTGGAGCCACCAGAATATATGGGCATCATATTTTTCACAGACTCAGTCACTCTCTTTTACCTTGTGCTAGCAACACAGTTCTTAGTTGGCACAGATCTAGATGATTACTTCCGTGACCTAAGCTAAGAGTCAATTTCCTCATCTGTAATAAGCAAAGAGTAGAATCTCTGTTCATAGCTGTCTTGTTAGAATTGAGTGAGTTAATGCTTTTAGCTCGATAGCTGGAAGAAAAATGTTAGAATTCATCATCTTCTTCTTCCAAACACTACAATAACTCACATCTTTGTTGTGCTTTATAATTTGCAAGCATCTTTTTATCTGACCAAACAGAAGAAATAGGTAAGAAAGCAAACCTGCAACCACCTGAGCGCTGTCTGGTATAATTACACAAAAGTGTAAATGATTAATATAAGACTATCATCTAAAAGAACTGAGAGGACATATGAGTGCCAGACCTTTCAGAAGAATACAGGTAAAGGAGAGAACTTATATATGGACAACAATTTTGCTGGCAACAAAAAGCATAGTCCTTTGGCTTTCACTGTGGCAAGTTTGGTTGGATAAGCCTTCCAATAGCTTATAGCAGTGCCAATCAAAGTGTGGCCCCTTGACTAAGCTTCACCTGGGACTTGTAAGAAATGCAAATCCTCAAGGTCCTCTCGCAGACCTACTGAATTAGAAATCCTGGAGGTGGGTCCAGCTATTCCGCTGCAAGCTAAAGTCCAAGAACCACTGGCTTATGATATAGTCAGAAAGGGAAATGAAAAAGAAGATATAACCCTCTATATTAGGTATGCTGTACAGTAGGGTTAGTCAGCTACTCAAATATAATGAAGAGTCATTTTAACACAACTCAGCGTAGGAGGTGGGTTAGGTGAACCGTCAGGTATTAGTGGGAATCAGTCAGATAAGACAGAAAAAAAGGACTGAATTCAATTCCAGTTCTCTACACTGAACACAGAACACAGCTCTGCCATAAACAGTTATAGCTAGTATTATGCCAAACTCCTATTAACCTCAACAGGAAAGGCACCAGGTTCAAGAGGCCAGAGAGCCAGGGCCAGCAAAAAAGACATGGGGTTTTATTAGGGATTTACATACAGCAGAAAGAGTCCAGCAGTAGAAGGCTGGACAGGAGAACCACCTTAATTACAGAAATGGTGCAGTGGCAGCAAGCTAGACAAGATAACTGCACAGCCCAGTGGTGGTGGGCTGGGCAGGAAAATTGGAAGCACTTACAAACAGCATGAATTAATGTTGCATTTTCATTTAACACCCTCTCGTTAATGATCTTCACTTGCAATCTTACCTGGCAATTTAATCCAGAACTCAGGGCCTCAATCCCCTATACAACCCATGTTCCACAGGATGAGATGGGGGTTCATGTGTTCCTCATAGACAAGAATTGAATCTCTAGTATGGCCACTCCTGCATTTGCTAGCTCAGAACACACACTCGGGTGCTTCTGCCGTACTAGGTCATGCTAAGGTAAGCTTGAGTTATTGCTATAAGGTGCGTTTACCCTATACATTTCTTCAGAACTTCTTATTTGCCAGACTTTGTATTAAATCTTTGACATGTATTACTATATTCAACATTTAGAACATCCTTATAAAAAGAAGTACTATTATTCTCCCAACTTTGTTGAAAAGAAGCTAAGGTTCAGAAAGCAAATGCTCCTGAGAAAATGGGCAGAGGAAATAAAATCAAGAGGACATATGGAGAAAGAGAGATATTTCTCCATACTTACAGGAGAAAAAAAGGTGAGTGCAGAGTGGAGAGGCTCACAGATTTTGTCTACCAATGTCATCCACTGAATGAAAGGCAATGCTAGAATTTGAATTCAGTTAATCTGTCAGCAGAGTTCATGATGCCAATTACTTTGCTATATTGTCGAATAACATTTAACATATTGAAATATCTGTTCATCTGTCTGTCTTCCCTATTAAATGGTGGAGCCCCTCAATCTCTAGATCCTGGTCATGGTCTGAGCACATAATAGGTGCTCAATTAATGTTTATAAAATTTGTGAATGTAAAAAAATAAAAATAAATTTTAAAAAGGAATGAAGTGATACTAAAGTATAAATGTAATAAAATATGAAATATTTGAAGAAAAAATTTTTGAATGAATGAATAAATGATTACATGAATCTCATTTGTGTGGCTTTTTTTTTAATGTGGTAAAGAATATCAATTAGTTGTATATGTTTCATTCTAATTTATTGAAAAATCTGGCCACAATTTCAGGCCAGGCAAACATAGTTTATTTTCAAATAATCCCTTTTGCTTTTATTTTGGTTAAGGTCCACTAAAAACATTATTTATGAATACAGTTGAATATTTTGGTAATCATCCTAACAACCATTCTACCCCCCATTCATGATGTAACATCCATGCGGTTCTAGAATAGCTGGCTTTACTGCTAGCTCCAGGAGTGGAGTGCATAACCTCGGCTAAGCCAATCACTCCATTTTGCTCTCTGAGCACTATTCAGGGCTCACTGGTGCACATGTGATCTAGTCTAGTCAAACAGGTAAAATCTCAGGCCTTATGCTAGAAATTCCTGGCACACCAATCTCTATCCACTTTATTACCATAAAGAAAGTCAGCTGTACACAGAGAAGTGTACAGTCAAAATAATTGCTGGATGACTTTGTATATTGATCAAATTACGCCTGAAGTCCACAGAGTGATGAACATCTCAATTTTGTAAATAAATTTTCTGTTCCTATTATTTTGGCCAGTCTGTGCTAGTTTTTTCTTTTGATACAAGCTAATACTTCCTAACTGATCTAGTGGAACTTAAGTAGACCCCAGATCCCTTTTGATTTTAAGTTTTGCTTCAAGTCCCCTAAAAGGGTACTTATGAATACAATTGGATATTTTGGCAATCATCCTAACAACCATTTTACCCTTCATCTATGACATAACATCCATGTTGTCCTAGAACAGCTGGGTTTACTCCCAGCTCCAGGAATGGGGCACATAACCTCAGCTAAGCCAATCATTGCATTCCACCCTCTGAGCACCATTAAAAGATTGTTTGTGATAACAAAATAGGGATACCCTGTCTCTACAACAAATAAAAAATTTAGCCAGCTGTGTGGCATGTGCCTGTATTCCCAGCTACTCAGAGAAGACTGAGGTCAAAGGATTGCTTGACCCTGGAGGTCAAGGCTGCAACACACTGTTTCAAAAAAAAAAAAAAGAAGGCATTTTATCTGGCAAATGCCTTGTAGATTCATCATGCAGTGGTTAACAAGATCCTATGTTGTGTGATCATGCCAGTTCAGAACTGGAAACTGCTAGCAGCAGCCCATTGCCAATCCACATTGTCAACGACTCCAGAAAACTTAAAGAGGCATAGAAATGTCAACTTAACTTACAGTGTGTGTTTTTTTTTGTCTCATAACTTCAGAATTATAGCTCTTTTAAGAACTATAATATATAATAGAGTTCTATGAAAAACTGTAAAGCAGCATTATTACACAATAGAGCTGTTGATAACTGAGGAAACATGGGTATTGTGAATTTCTGATGCTTTGTTCTCTTCAACAAAAAACTGGTAAGATCAACAGAAAATAGGTAGCAAACAGGCATTTTACTTGGGGTAAGGTATTCCTGCTATAATCTGGTGAGAAAAGCTACAGATTTGATAACATTACAAAGTCAGTTTTTTCTCCCCCTACAACATATAGTTGATATCTAGAATTAGCTAGCCCAAATGGCTCAAAATTATTTACCAGTGACCATGCATTTTCTCTCATATTCTCACAAAAATATTCACGAGACCAAAAAGAGTGCTAAAAATTCAAAATAACCTTGAAAACTAAAACTGAAGGACAACCTAATGTCAGAATCTTACAGGAACTTACAACAGTAATAGAGTAGAATGTAACGTGAGAGAGAACTATGTACCCAACTTGCATCTCATGGGAGTAGAGTGTGGTGGTCCAGAATATGCACTCCAGGTTACATAAAGTTGGATTTAAATTTTATCATCGCCTAATAATAATCTTGGTAAAATAAAATCTTCTTCCTCTTCTGTAAAATGTGGATGATAATAGTATCACTGTTGTAAACTGAATTACGTCTTCCCAAAATGCATATGTTGAAGCCCTAAATTCCCAGTATGGCTGCTTTAGGAGATGGGGCCTCTAAAGAGGCAATTAATGTTAAATAAAGTCATAAGGGCAGGACTTTAATTTCATAGGAGTGGTGTCCTTATAATAAGAGGAGATACCAAGGATTCACATGCACAAGGAAAATACCTTATGAGGACACAGTAAGAAGACTGCCATCTGCAAGCCAAGGAGAGAGGACTCACCAGACACCAACCCTCTGGACTTCCAGCCTCCAGAACTGTGAGAAATAAATTTCTGTTGTCTAAGCTCCCCAACTCTGTGGTATCTTGCTATGGCAGCCTGAGCAGACTGATACAGGAACTCTCATGAGGTGTGGTGAAAACTGAATGCATTAATGAGTTTAGGGCCAGGCATGAGGAAAGTGCTCATTGATTGTGTTCCTGTTATTGTTATTATTTCATAAACACAGATCTTGTGGAAAAGGATGGAAGGATACTTCCTATATCTCTCATCATCTGTCCCAGAATTCCTTTTAGGGCATTAGCCAGGAAGGATTAATCTCCTGCTACTGATGACAAGGACTGGTTGGGGCATATTTTAAGAGGAGTAAGACCTGGTACATGAAGCTACCTCGGTGTGCACCTTCCTCATTCAAATTGCATCGTTGGCGTTCCTATGCATGCCACAGATGTAAGAGCTCAGAAGCAGCTAAATCTTGCTCCAGAGAGAGTTCCAAAATAAATTCACTACCAGACACATTCTTCTTAAGAAATAAATTCCTAGCTGCTAGAAATATCCAGCCTGGAAGCAAAAGGAAGATACATGGAATGTTGGGACCACAAGTGGAGTCACTGCTTTCCCCCAACTACCTCAAGAGCCTCTCTTTTAAGACCTGCTGCTGGAATTGACACATAGGTGGGTTATATGTGGGATGGCCGGTGCCACCTACACTGCCCACCCACTCCTCTCCTCTTCAGTACTCTAAGAGAACACCTGCATTAACTGCTTATGTCTACATGTACACACAGAAATAAGAACATAAATACAGCAAAATTTAAACAATGGTTCCCAGGTGCTCGTAGAATTAGTAAAGCTTCTTTTTGTCATTTTCTTCTCTTTTTTACATTTGTATTTGTTAATTTTGTACAATGAAAGTGTGCTATTTGCATAATTTTTTAAGTTATTTTAAAAGTAGAATTTAAAAATTCTAGAATTTCTATTAAAAATCCATACTTCCCTTTTAAAAAGCCCTTCAATATCAATTATTTGAATAACTAAATAAGTATGGCTGAATTTTTGTTATTGATATTATTCATTTACATTTAATGGTTTTTTTAAAAGTTGCTCTGTTTCTCCTTGGCAGGTTGTGTGTGTAGATGCAATTTTAAAAACCTAGATTTTTTTAATTGCCAAAAATATAGAACAAAATGTATCACTTTATTAATTTTCCTGCCTATATGATTATTGAACATGTTGAAAGCTATGGTCCAAGGTCTAGTTAATTCAACAGAAGTCATTTAACCACAGAAACTGTATTCTAATAGAGTTGAACAAGACTAGATTGAGGTATTACTTTTAATATCCACTTACACATGATTTCTGAGATTGTTTAAAGGAATCTAGGGATCCTCTGAGAACTTATTCACACTTTACGAGATCTCTTTGGATTTCTAGCATGCTCAAGGCAGTTTTTGCTGCCCCACCTAGAGGGTCTTACTGACCTTTCCCAAATTGCTCTTCTCTCCTTTGAAGATTCTCTCCTTTGAATAGCTATGATCTTCAAAAAGTACATGGGAGAATTTTAGAAAAAAAATATATATGAAATAGCTTTTCCAAAATTTGGCCTGAAATGTAGAAATTTTTCTGTTACAAAGCTATTTATTTGTTTCACATGACCTTGTTACATCCCGAACTAACCCCTTTCTGTAAAAAGGCTGCAGCCTATGTCAGTAAACCATTAAAGCCCCAAAATGCACAGCAGCACCTGCATCTGCTACAAATAAACAAATCACTAACTCCCTCTAGTACAGTAATCTACACACAGTACACACTCAGTAAATGCATTGGAGATTATGATTAATAGTATGAACATAAAGGCACACAGTAGTCAATAAACACTTGTTGAATAACTTGATTTAACAGCATATTGAGAGCATGTACCTAAGAAAAAACAAATGAGTATTTTTTTTTTTACCTGGAGAGTTATTTCCTTTGTGTATGTTTGCTATTTCTAAATCACCATCAAAGATGGTGTTTCCTCTTTAAAGCCATGTTTTCTAAACTTGTGTACTTTTTTTCCAGTGTCATGGGAAGTGTTCCATTTTTATGCATCAACTATAAAGAGATTAAAATTAAAATTAAATGTTTACTAAAGACTTTTGGCAAAATCATTTGTTATGAAATGCACCAGAGCAATAACTTCAGATTCATCAAGAAGACCTAATAAATTATAAGCTAAAATTAGCGACTGCAAACGACTCAAAACATTCTACTATAAAATGTTCCTCCCTCCTCCTTTAGTTTTTAATAGTCTTCCTAGAGGCTTGATCAATTTGACCTACTTATCACAAAACTGTAACAGCAAAATATTTGCAAGACCTATTCAAGAAGCCTTCACAAATACGAAAATATTTTTCTTGCATTATGTGAAAAAGACACTTGTACATGCATGTTTATAGCAACAAAGTTCACAAGTGCAAAAATATGGAAACAGCCTAAATGCCCATCAGCCAACAAGTGGATAAAGAAACTGTATACAGCTGGGTGCAGTGGCTCATGCCTGTAATCCCAGCACTTTGGGAGGCTGAAGCAGGAGATCACCTGAGGTCACGAGTACAAGACCAGCCTAATCAACATGGAGAAACCCCGTCTGTACTAAAAATACAAAAGTAGCTAGGTGTGGCAGTGCACGCCTGTAATCCCAGCTACTCGGGAGACTGAGGCAGAAGAATTGCTTGAATCAGGGAGGCAGATGTTGTGGTGAGCTGAGATCGTGCTATTGCACTCCAGCCTGAGCAAAAAGAGCAAAACTGCATCTGAAAGAAACGAACGAACGAACGAACGAATGAACGAAAGAAAAAGAAAGAAAGAAAGAAAGAAAGAAAGAAAGAAAGAAAGAAAGAAAGAAAGAAAGAAAGAAAGAAAGAATGAAAGAAAGAAAGAAAGAAAGAAAGAAAGAAAGGAAGGAAGGAAGGAAGGAAGGAAGGAAGGAGGGAGGGAGGGAGGGAGGGAGGGAGGGAGGGAGGGAGGGAAGGAAGGAGAGAGAGAGAGAGGGAGGGAGGGAGGGAAGGAGGGAAGGAAGGAAAGAAAGAAAGAGAAAGAAAGAAAGAAAATGTAGTATACATACACCATGGAATACTACTTAGCCATGATAAGGAATAAAATAATGGCATTTGCAGCAACCAGGATGGAGTTTGAGACCCGTATGCTAAGTGAAGTAACTCAGGAATGGAAACCCAAATATCATATGGGAGCTAAGCTATGAGGATGCAAAGGTGTAAGAATGGCATAATGAACTTTGGGGACTTGAAGGGGAAGGGTGGAAGGAGATGGGGGATACATTGGCTACAGTGCACACTGCTTGGGTGATGGGTACAACAAAATCTCAGAAATCACCACTAAAGAATTTATTCATGTAACCAAAAACCATCTGTTCTCCAAAAACTGTTGAAATAAAATAAAATCTTTTTTAAACGCTACTGGCTTTAAAGAATAGTTTATGGATATAAAAATATTTCATTTTTTAAATGAAAAAGTATTTGCTTATCATATCTCTATGCGTTTTTATCAATTTTATTAGTTTTGCTTTCCTTCTTCCTTTGAGGGTAGTAAAATAATTAAAGCACTCATTTTGTAAATTAAATACCATATGTAAAATATTACCATGCATACATATCTAACAATTTATCTCTACGGCATGATGTATATATATATATTTATGTACACAAAAATTACATACATAACAACTTATCATACAGCATTTATCTTACCTAATTACACTGAGGGACCCAAATCAAATGACTATACCATCAAATTTGAGGGATTTGTACTTTAAATCAGCTCATTTCAAAAAAATTTAATGTACTCATAAGTAGTAAAATTGAGTTGCTTATCACTTGGTATTTAGTTTTTGTATGTACTTGACTTGAATTTCAAATTCACCAATATTGATGAATAATTTTTTAATGAAAATGAAATAATGTTGTATAAGAGAATGTTCAATTGACATTAGAGAAAAATCCATAAAGCTTCAAATAATCTCTCAGTGTGCTATTTTCTGGTCTATTTTCTCTTATATTTCTTCCTAGAAATCTTTCTTGTTCAGTGGCATCAGCTAATACCCATGACAATAAATTAGAGAATAATTCTCCAAGAGGCATTTGAATTTTTAAAGAAAATGTTGAAAATAAAAGAAGTAAGGACCCAAGGAAGAACTTGCAACTATATCTTAGTCATCATAATAGATCCTGTACTCATAACATTTTGTTCTCAATAGAGACGCATTCACTCATTTTTTCTACAGCTAAAATCTGGAATGTCAGTGAATATGTGCCAAGTGCTACAACATCCACTGAGACAAACAAAAAATAAGACCTGATTATTTATCCTAAAGACCTGAGAGGCTACCAAAGGATACAGGTCATTAAAGGCAATTACAATAAATATACTATAAATGTTTGTTAAGGAGCTGCACTTCACTTGAGAGGCAGAGAGTTAGGTAGATTTGAGGAACAAATATATGCCTGGTGTGATCACCTGCATTACACACATGTAAGCCCAATTCTCAAACCCTAGCCTATTTTTCTAAATATTGGAATACAATGCTAACCAAATAATATCTCATTCAGAAATGAACCAAGCACAGATCTAAATATTTATTTCATATTATTGAGGGAAAAGTTCCTGTCATTAGAACTTTTATATTAGCTATAGGTACTTCTATTGAGGGTCCTGTCAGTATCTAGTAAGGCCAGGGAACAATGGTGCCCCAACAGACTAATGAAAAACTAAATTAAGATCACCACCTTTAAAAACTCAATTTTTGGCTGGGCACAGAGGCTCACACCTGTAAGTCCAGCACTTTAGGAGGCTGAGATCACTTGAGTTCAAGAGTTTGAGACAGCTCTGAGCAACGTGGAGAGAATCTGACTCTACAAAAAATAGAAAATATTAGCCAGGCATGGTAGCACACACCTGTGTTTCCAGCTACTCAAGGGGCTGAGGCGGGAGCATCTCTTGAGCCTGGAGGTCAAGGCTGCAGTGAGCCATGATCGTGCCACTGCATTCCAGCCTGGGTGACAGAGACCCTGTCAAAAAAAAATTTAAGGTCCAGGTGCAGTGACTCACGCCTGTAATCCCAGCACTTCGGAAGACCAAAGTGTGCAAAACATCTGAGGTCAGGAATACGAGACTAGCCTGGCCAACATGACGAAACCCCATGTCTACTAAAAATACAAAAATTAGCTGGGCATGGTGGCACGCTCCAGTAACCCCAGTTACTCAGGAGGCTAAGACAGGGGAATCACTTGAACCTGGGAGGCGGAGGTTGCAGTGAGCCAAGATCGTGCCACTGCACTCCAGCCTGGTCAACAGAGTAAGACTCTGTCTCAGAAAAAAAAAAAAAAAAAATTAAAAATTTACGTATACAAAATCTACTTTTGAATGAAATAATCATGCGTGTGTGCATGCGTTTAGTTAAAATGAAAAATAGGATTCTCAGTCTTCTGGGTCATTTCCCCAAGTTCTATCACTTTTTTGCTTGTTTGTTTGTTTCTTGGTACACTGACTGACAACAATACCTAGCACTTGATTATATTGCTTTGGATTAGTGGGTATTGTGCATCTATTCACATTTAATTTCTTATGCTTAATAACAACAAATTATAAATTCTCTACAAAATAAGTAAATAAGTAAAAGCCACTTGGAAGCAAAGGTAGCCACATATCGCTGTTTGGTTGAGACAGTCGATTTTACATATATTTAGCAGAGTTTCTAATAGTGCCCTCTTGTACACTCTCAAGTGTCTTAGTGAGGATGATAAACTATAGAGTCATCGTCTTTATAGAGGAGGTAGCATCTGAGCTTATATCTAAAAAAGAAAGTAGGAATTTGCCAGCTGGAGAATGGGTGGCTCAGTGAGGAAGGAGGCTGCTCCAGGCACAGGGAATATAAAGCACAAATGCAAGGAAATAGCGTGGTGCAGTCAGGAAGAACCTGGGTGCTGGAGCAGAATGCCCGTGGGCAGATCTCATCCTACCACTAACTAGCTGCAAATATGTTCTACACCACAGCCCGAGTGAGCTTTAAAGCATAGGTAGGATTGTGCCATTCCTCTGATTAAATCCCACCGGTGGCTTCCCATTGCTCATAAAATAAAGCCTGAATTCCTTACCATGATTTGACAAAGCCCTAAGGGATCCGGTTTTTGTTCCCATCAGGTGCCACCACTGTCACCACTACCAGCACTCCATACTCACTGTACTCCAGCCTCACTCCTTTGTGGCCCGTCTCAAGGCCTTTTACATGATTTCCCAAATACCAATTCCTCAGAGAGGTACCTTCGTGCCTAAAGTGGTCCTTCTCACTCATTAGCTCCACTGTATTACCTATGGCATTACCCTATTTCCCTTACAGCTTCCTCCCATCAGTTAACTATTTTTTTTACATCATTTGAGTGTTTATTGGTCATCTGTCTCTGACATTAGAATGTCAGCACTTAAGGGCAAGGTCTCACCTGTCAAGTTTACAGCTATGTTGCTCCTATCTACAAGTAACCTACAACATACAGGTATTTTTCAAGTTTTAACTGAATGAATAAATGAAGTGTTAGGGAACACACTTAATGTGTTATACCTTAAGAGTACTTGCATTTTTAAAGAAGATAAAAATAGAAGGCAATGTCTAACATGTGGGAATGACTTGTTAATGTTAAATTAGCAGGCACAGGTGACAAAGAGGGATGTGCTGTGGGGTGGCAGTACGTTTCTTGCACCTTCATTCCATTATGCCAAGAAAACAAGAAAAAATGATAACATACTGTATCCGCTTCCTGGTATGCCTATGAGGATAATATAGGAAATCAGAATGGCTTCTTTCTCTTTTGCAAATAACTCGTGATTTTAATCCTTACATAGATTAACATCATTGGCACACTTAGTAAGCCAACAAGGACATAATTATCTTTAGTGTACTATAAGGTAGGATATTTAACACATTCTCTAAAGTAAGTTTCAAAACAGACTGGCAGGCAAACAAACAAAAAGGTGAAAAGTGTTAAGGGCAAATGATACACAGGAGGGTATGTGAAACTCAACTGGGAGAGCTTTTGAAATGAGAACAGCCTGTTAAAGTAACGAAAATTGGAAAATCCTAGTGAACAGAAATTACATTAGGAAGCAAAACACATTAAGGAAGGCATAAGATTTTTTTTAATGAATTTTCATTCTTCTCTAGTCTTTGTTGTTATTTGCTAATGGGCTTTCTGATGGTTGAAAGGTAAAGTTTATTTTCTCATTAGCTTTATTCTTTTCCACTGGCAGACATTAATTCTCTCTTCTCCTGGACTCTCACTTCAGACATCATGCAACTAAAATGAACATGGTAGTTATAGTCCCTTTATGATATTTACACATATATTAGCATCACAATGCATTCAAAATACCTTAGGGTACAACATATATTACCTGGAGGAGCAATTATGACGGCAAAAGGCATTCTGAGATAGTGTCCTTCCAAGAATTTTCCTCATTACTATCACATGAACATTTCTATGAAAAAAATTCAGGTGAAACTAGGTAGAAGAAAATAATTTAAAAAGCGTAATTCCAATGACCTTCCCATTCTTAAAATGCTGAAGCATCAGTACAAAATCTGTTATATGCATAATACCATGTTTAGGCTCTGAGGACCCAAAGAATTTACTAATAACAAATAAGGATTAAATAAGACATTAAACCAGCCAATGCATGTACTCAGCATTTAATAAAGCTCAACAAATGGTAGCAGTGGCTGTTGCAGATGTTGTGGTGGTTCTTAATGGCTATGGCAGTCAGCTGGTAAGTTACAAAAGAAAACGTAAACAGTTTTTAACACAACCTAGGAAATCTGGAAGCCTCATACTTACAAAGAAAATTGGGGGTGTTATTTTTGTGAAGGGGAATGATATAGGAATAGCATCAGAATGATGTGAGGCTTCACCTATTGTGTGTTATGAGTACTAAATAGCCCGGTTTCCCTGAAATGAGGGCTGTATATAAGTAATTACTGGGTTATATACATGTTTAGGAGGCTTCCATTGCTAGGCAAAGAATTTTTATTTGATGGGGAAAAGAGTCAATGTAATTTTGAATAGGGAATAGGCATGGATAAAGAAATTGTTTTAAGGAAAGTAACCCAAAACTAGAATATAAGATGTTCACTAAAGGTAAAGATTTGAGAACCAAAAACCAATTAGGAGACTATTATAATATTAATATATAAAAGAAGTACCTCTAAGAGATCATTCCCTTTAAAAGGCTGAAGATGCATTATAAAAATATCTATGGTGTTTTAGTCCGTGAACGATTAAATAATATGTATGGTGATGTTCTGACAGCTCATGGAATTCCACCAACTTTACTTCCCACTCTCCACTTCAGACCCACTTCTTCAAGTCTTTTTTTGAGACAGATTCTCGCTCTGTCACCTAGTGGCGTGATCTCGGACACTGCAACCTCCGCCTCCCCGAGTCAAGCAATTCTCCTGCCTCAGCCTCCCGAACAGCTGGGATTACAGGCACATATCACCATGCCCAACTAATTTTTGTATTTTTAGTAATTTTGTATTTTTAGTAGAGACATGGTTTCACCATGTTGGCCAGGCTGGTCTTAAACTTCTGACCTCAGGTGATCTACCCACCTTAGCCTCCCAAAGTGTTGGGATTACAGGCGTGAGCCGCTGCACCACACCAGCCAACTCCTTCAAGTCTATGTCCCTTGTTTCCACCGCTTTGCCTCAACTTAAGTTCTTACAGTGCTTTGTCTGTTTGTGAAGGAGTTGTAGTTAGGCTGGCTGGCTGCTCTCAATTTGGGCTTCACCCTAGGAACCTCCCTCCTGAATCATGTATGGCCTCCTTCACAAGCCCACTGTACTCTCATGTCTAGGAAATCATGAGGGTAGCATGATCATGAGGGAAATCATGAGAGTAGCGTAGGACCAGGACTTTGGACTCCTGCTAATCTGAAAAGATGAATCAGAAAAAGAAGAATTGTGACTAATTTGATATGAAGACAAAGAAGAGAGAGAACTAAAGCTGACTCCAATAATTCAAGCATAATTGACCATAAGAAATATGCCCAGCTGGCAGACAGAGATAGGGAAATAAATCTCAGAGAAAAATGTCACGTCCAGGGTGGAATCGCCTGAGGAAAAGCTGTTGTGAAGAAACAGCAGAATGTCAAGGACCACGTTCCATGTTCAGGGTCAGGAGGAAGAAGTATAACCAGCAAGGAGGTAGAAGAGTGACAGAGGCAGAAAGGGTTTTAGAGTCTTGAAAGTCAAACAAAGGAAGAATCAATACATAGAAGGACTGACAATAGGGAAGGCGTCAACAAGAATAAGGACTGACATAACCTGTTTTTCTCTTAACAGAATGTAATTTCCCAAAATAGTTCTTATTGGTTTAACAGTATACAATACAGTGGTAGTCTTAAAGCAAAAAGAATAGCAGTACCACCATTATTTCTAATCATAAAGCATGTATTTACTGGAAGCTGCATGTATTTGTTTAGCTGTTTTACAAAGTCTGAAAATATATAAAATATATGACACGTATATGTTATACAAAATTCCTCCAGGTAATTTCTCTTTTTATGTATTAAAAAAAATTAGGCTTTAAGATTTTCACTGGACTACTACAAACACACCTGTTTTGGTTTGTTTGTTTGGTGATTTCAGTTTTTATAAGACCTTCTTTAAACCATCCAATTTTATGACTCAAGCAGTTTGCTTATCCTAAGGATTTTCTTCTCCACTTGAACTCATTTATTCCACAGCAATGTCACAAATGTCACAGAGAGCTATATTTTAAATATATATCACAAATAAATTAAGATCCTTTTCCAGCCAGGCGCAGTGACTCACGCCTGTAATCCCAACACTTAGGGAGGCCAAGGCAAGCGGATCATATGAGGCTAGCAGTTCAAGAGCAGCCTGGGCAACAAGGTGGCTCCATCTCTGCTAAAAATACAAAAATTAGCTGAGCATGGTGGCACACACCTGTAATCCCAGCTACTCAGTAGGCTGAGGCAGGAGAATCATTCAAACCTGGGAGGCAGAGGTCACAGTGAGCCGAGATCGCACCACTGTACTCCAGCCTGGGCGACAGAGCAAGACTCTGTCTCAAAAAAAAAAAAAAAAAAAAAAAAAAAAAAAAAAAAAAAAAAAGATCCTTTTCTGTGGTTCAGACTACACTAAGCCATGCTAAGGATTCTCTCATTCAAATGTTTGTTTCTAAATGTCTCTGTATTCCTTTCCATGTTAGTATTTTGGCCTCTCACTGTTTCATCTGAAGAAACAAATTAGCTATGGTTATTGATTTTGCTTGCATTATTTCACTTTATATAGTATGCTATATTAATGTCAAGTATGCCAATGTAATGTTTACTGAATAAAATGCTAGAATTTTCCTTCTCTTTAAATGTCATTTTTTATTATAATTAAGATGCTTATATTCAAGACAATTGGTCTATCACTATGGATTGGAAGCTTAAATCCTTTTCAGAATAAAAACGCAAACAGACTGTGAACTTTAACATTCAAATTCCCAACTAAGATGCTGCTTTCAACTTGAAGTAAATGAAACATTTTATTATTCAGTGATCAGAAAACATGAACTTTTCAAGTTTTCATCAAGGGGCAAAAGAAGCGCATGCTCTCTGAAAAAAATTTAGAGGAATGGTGGGAGACAAAATAAATTTGCATTTGGATGGGGTCCTAAAAATTGTGCTGGTTCAACACACCAGTTCCACAAGTTGGGAAAACATTCCATTCTGCAGCCCCCTTTTAGGGGACTCATAAAGTACCTGAGAAACACATCAGGAAAGTTGCATGCTAAGTTTCTTTAATCCTGTATATCCCCAACTTACTCAAGATGGATCCCTTTCTGTTCCTATGTCCTGGAATAGGATAGCTCTTGTGCAAGCCATTTTGCCCAGTTTAGCCTCAATTTCCCCATCTTTAAAATAGAAATAATACTAGTACCTGGTACCAAAACAGAGATATAGACCAATGAAACAGAACAGAGGCCTCCGAGGCAATGCCACACATCTACAAACATCTGATCTTTGACAAACCTCACAAACACAAGTAATGAGGAAAGGATTCCCTGTTTAATAAAATGGCGTCGGGAAAACTGGCTAGCCGTATGCAGAAGACAGAAACTAGACTCCTTCCTGACACCTTACACTAAAATTAACTCCAGATAGATTAAAGACTTAAACATAACACCTAACACCATAAAAACCCTAGAAGAAAATCTAGGCAAAACCATTCAGGACATACACATAGACAAGGACTTCATGACCAAAACACCAAAAGCAATGGCAACAAAAGCCAAAATAGACAAATAGGATCTAATTAAACTCCAGAGCTTTTGCATAGCAAAAGAAACAGTCATTAGAGTGAATAGGCAACCAACAGAATGGGAAAAAAATTTTTGCAATCTACCCATCTGACAAAGGACTAGTACCCAGAATCTACAAAGAACTAAAACAGATTTACAAGAAAAAAAACGAGCCCATTCAAAAGTGGGCAAAGGATTTATTTGAACAGACACTTTACAAAAGAAGACAAATATGAGGCCATCAAACATATGAAAAAATGCTCATCATCACTGGTCATTAGAGAAATGCAAGTCAAAACTACACTGAGATACCATCTCACGCCAGTTAGAATGGCAACCATTAAAATATCTGGAGACAACAGATGCTGGAAAGGATGTGGAGAAATAGGAACACTTTTACACTGTTGGTGGGAGTATAAATTAGTTCAACCATTGTTGAAGACAGTGTGGCGATTCCTCAAGGACCTAGAAATAGAAATTCCATTTGACCCAGCAATCCCATTACTGGGTATATATCCAATGGATTATAAATCGTTCTGTTATAAGGACACATGCACACAAATGTTCATTGCAGCACTGTTTACAATAGCAAAGACTTGGAACCAACCCAAATGCCCATCGTTGATAGACTGGACAGGGAAAATATGGCACACATACACCATGAACTACTATGCAGCCATAAAAAACGATGAGTTCATGTCCTTTGTAGGGACATGGATGAAACTGGAAACCATCATTCTCAGCAAACTGACACAAGAATAGAAAATCAAACACCACATGTTCTCACTCATAGGCGGGTGTTGAACGATAAGAACACATGGACACAAGGAGTGGAGCATCACACACTGAGATCTGTGGGAGGGACAGCGCAGGGTGGGGAGTTGGGGAGAGATAGCATGGGGAGAAATGCCAGATATAGGTGATGGGGAGGAAGGCAGCAAACCACATTGCCATGTATATACCTATGTAACAATCCTGCATGTTCTTCACATGTACCCCAAAACCTAAAATGCAATAAAATATATTTTGAAAAAAAAAAAGAAATAATACTAGTACCTACCTCATATTTCATTTGAAAGGATAAAATGGATTAATGAATGTAAAGTATTCAGCACACAAAAAGTATTCTAAAAATGTTAGGAAAGGAAAAATCATCTGCAGAAAGTCAGTGCCTAATATTTTATCTTTTCAATTCAATCGCTTTTTTAAAAAAAGAAAAATTAAAGTGGCATTAATTGATCAAATATGGTTTCCAAGTCAATGAAAATTATCTATCTTACTCTCTCAATGATGCAACATTCACCTTTGGTAGCTAATCAAGTTTCTCCTTTGAAACTCCACTCATATCTCCCTCAGTCAAAAGGATCCCTTTCTTGTCTGCGTCAGAATCTTCCTTCCTTCTTTGTCTCATTTATCTCTAAATCTATAGCACCTAAGTTCTATTCCATATCAGGTGCCCAATGAATGTTTAAGGAAAGCAGAAAGGAAAACAAAAAGGAAAAGATGGAAGAGGAAGAGGATTAAAATGTTTCATTTTGGCTGGGCGCAGTGGCTCACGCCGGTAATCCCAGCACTTTGGGAGACTAAAGCAGGTGGATCACCTGGGGTCAGGAGTTCAAGACTAGGCTGGCCAAACTGATGAAACCCCATCTCTACTAAAAATACAAAAAATTAGCCAGGTGTGGTGGTGGATGCCTGTAATCCCAACTACTCATGAGGTTGAGGCAGGAGAATTGCTTGAACCCGGGAGGCGGAGGTTGCAGTGAGCTGGGATTGTGCCACTGCATTCCAGCCTGGGCAACAAGAGCCAAGTGCAAAACTCTGTCTAAAAAAAAACAAAAAAAAACACACACAAAAAAAATTTCATTTCAAGACATGACAAACACATTGCACAGCATTCTCTAAATTATACTGACAGGTTAGAAGACTTGGACTAATTTCTAGAAATAAATACCTCATTTCCTCTCTCTTCTTCAAATGTGTTAAAATTTTTATACTCTATTTCTGTTCTTTAGTGAGTGACCTAAAATACAAAATGTATAGCTATCTTAATATCAGAAGATATAATTTTTCCCTCCTCTCAATTATTATGAAGACTTCAAATACTTTAATTCAGGCCACACCTTCTCGTCTTGAAAACTAGTGTTTTCTGGTATTCTAACATACCTTGATCTTTTTTAGTTCTGTCAAAAGACAAAATTACAACAAAAGTCTAATTGGCTTTTATTTTCAATTCTAGAATCAGCAACACCTTATGCTGCAAAACAGAATGAGTGCTCCAGTGAGCTCAGCAGAGGAGGTTGACTTTATCAGCAGAAAAAGGGCTGAAGAAACCAGAAATAGAAAACAAAAAGCAGATTTGTTGTTTTCAGTTACCTTTTTTTTTGTCTTTGAAGATGATCTGGGCCTGCCACTTTTCCTCAGCACAATTGAACACATAATTACTATGTAAATTTAGGTTTCCACATGCTTCCAGGGGAGTATAGACCATTTGCTATTAGAGATTTTGAAGACTTAATCATTTAGAATATGGTACACTTGACTTAATCTGTAAAATGAAGATAGTCCTTATCTGCTTTGCAGGATTTTATATAAGGATTAATTACTTAATTTTGGTTAAGCAATTTCAACATGAAAAATATTACATAACTGAAGGTAAGTCCTAATATTATTAAAACAGAAATTACTGAGCAGAGAAGCACAGAGATATCTTTTCTGCTTATTATTATTGTTATTATCATATTTATTATTAGATCATTAATAATTTTTTAGATTACAAAATATAAAACAGACAGGGCACAATGGTGCATGCCTATAATCCCAACACTTTGGAAGCCAAGGCAGGAGAACTGCTGGAGGCTGGGAGTTCAAAACCAGCTTGAGCAACATAGAGAAACCCCATCTCTACAAAAAATAATAAAACTACCCAGGCATGGTGGTACACGCCTGCAGTCCCAGCTACTGGGAAGGCTGAGGTAGGAGGATCACTCCAGCCCAGGAGTTTCTGGCTGCAGTGAGCTATGATTATGCCACTGCTCTCCATCCAGCCTGGGTGACAGAACAAGAACCTATCTCTGTTTAAAAAAAAAAAAAAAAAAATGGTAAAACAGGTAACTTTTTTTCCCAATACCTGCTATTCTCATATGTGTTTTCTTTTCTTCACAAAAATATCATTGAGTATATCATTACCATTAAAATCTGTGGTTCCCTAATACTATAATATTAACTCATCTCATAAAATGTTGTCATATGGCTCAGATCATTGAAGTTATTTTTTGGTTGGGAGAGTATTGATAAGAAATGGCAAATCTCTTTTAAGAATTATTTGCTTTAAGTAAAGAAGTCAGATAGATAGATAGATAGATAGACTTTTAAAATCAAGTCCCATGACCAATGATGAAAGAATGCACTCCATCCTAAGGATTTAAAGATCTCCTACTACATACCCAGGTAGATTCCTGGTCGTGTGAAACAATACTCAAGAAGTAATTATTGATTGAAAATCCAATATTCTATAAGAAAAGGAAGAATAAAACAAACATAATATTAAATATATCAATGATTTAATGTGATTTTAAATAATATTAAATGTATTAATGATTTTCATTTTCTACAGCATAAAGTATAAATTCATTGGCACAGTACTAAAGTCTTTGTCTACTGCCCAACTCTCAATTCTTATTCTTTCCTTCTACCAATATATTTTAAACAATTATTTACTGACTATCCGTTATGTGTTTGGAGATTTGTTAGGTGCTAGAAATATAAAAGGAGAGAGGGATAATTCCTGGCAGCACACAGTTTAGACATTAGCAGAAGATACAGGTATTTAAATAAACAAATAGCTATATACCATAGAGTTGGGTCAGGAGCTACGAAGTTTATTATAGGGTTGCAAGAAGGGCCTATAATCTAAGGAATAGAAAAATTGTTCCCACAAAAGTGCCATTTTAGCTAAAACCTAAAGAACAAAATATTGTCCAGTCAAATTTATAGAGGAAGTATACCTTGAGAGGTGTGGAAGTATCTGTGAAGGCTCTGAGAGGAAAGAGGACTGGCACATTAGAGGAAAAGGGGAAAAAAGGTCATGATACAGGAAGTGGCTGCAAATGAGGCTACAAACATAGCTGGAGGGGTCAGATCAGAGAAGCCTAGTAAGTCAATTTAGGACCTTAACCCTAAGAATAATGGAAAAACACTGAAATATTTGAAGTGGTTGTATGAAATATTCATATGCTTTTCAAAAATTATTCTGGCTGTTTATATATGGGAAAAAAACTGACAGAAACAGGAATGAAAGCCAGGCTATTATTATAAGAAGGCTATTACAATGGCTTAGGCTAGAAAAGATGGTAGAAAAGAAGGAAAGGAGCAAGAAAAAGAGGGAGAGAGAGAGGAAGAGAGGAAAGGGGGAAGAAAAGAAAAAAGGAAAGATAACCTTTTAACATTTTCAAGTCAAATAACAATTAAGAAAAAATATTTTACACTCATAGCAGGCAAAGAGCTACTTCCAGTAATATATAAAGAACTACACATCAATAAAAAAGAGACTAACAACTCAATTTTTAAAATGGGAAAAAATGAACAGTTTAGTAAAAAGAATATACAGGCCAGGCATGGTGGCTCACGCCTGTAATCTCAGCACTTTGGGAGGCCAAGGCAGGTGGATCACCTGAGGTCAGGAGTTCAAGACCAGCCTGACCAACATGGAGAAACCCCATCTCCACTAAAAATACAAAATTAGCCAGACATGGTAACACATGCCTGTAATCCCAGCTACTCAGGAGGCCAAGGCAGGAGAACTGCTTGAACCCAGGAGGCAGAGGTTGCAGTGAGCCAAGATTGCACTATCACACTCCGGCCTGGGCAACAAGAGTGAAATTCCATCTCTAAAAAAAAAAGAATATATAAATGTTATAAACATATGAAAAGATATTCATTACAAGAGAATTAAAAATTAAAACGACTGATATTTTTCACCTAAAATTTTGACAACATTGAGGGCCCAAGTGAATACCAATTTGGCAGTTTTGACAAGTGTCACCAGAAGAAACAGAGGTTTTACAAACTATTTTATATAATGTCCATGGAAATTCACATTGTATTTTCCCATAAAAGACTTAAAAAATCCTAAATATAGAAATAGTATTTAATTTGGCTTAACCTAGTGCTACAGGTGTCAACTAAATTAGAAAGAGGAGCTGTATTCCTTATTAAAGTTTGCAGCCTACGGAGTGGCCATTCTGACAGGCTGGGAAGCGTAGCCTTTGGTCAGAAGCTAGAAACAAGCACTTCAAGGGAAGAGTAAAGGGAACAGGAATTTTTGCTGAGCAGAGTGGCCAAATATACATATTTAATAAGCTATAGGGAGAGTCATGAATATTGATGAAAAGAGAAACATGTGCATGCACATTGAGCTTCATGCCTCTCCATGGGACCCATGTTTAAAAAATGGCAATATTAGCATGATCCAAGGATAAAGTTTTCAGCCCTATGATGTCAAAGAGTGAAGCTAAGGACGTGAAAACTCTCGCTGTGTATCCTCCTTACACTGGCCAGAATCACCTTATGGTCAGTGGTCTTTTATCAGGAAGGAATGCTGGTCAGATGTTTTGTTGAAATTCAAAAGGAGAGGCAGCATCAGGCAGTGGGTTGATGTCAGAGGCAGAGTATTTTTAAAAGGCTGATTTCTGTTTAGCCCTTAGAGAAAAAAGCCTAATAATTGTGGTTAGCTAGCTAGCCAGGTGGGTATAATGAGATGGGTCCAACCTCCCATCTCATCTTGGCTGGGAGCTCAGTTTTCAAGGATTCTCTGGGCTCTTCTTGGTTAAGAGGAGGTCCATTCAGTCAGTTAGGGTATGTAGGATTTTTTTTTTTTTTTAGATGGACTCTCACCCTGTCACCAAGGCAGGAGTGCAGTGGTACATTCTCCACTCACTGCAACCTCCATCTCTCCGGTTCAAGTAATTCTGGGGCCTCAGCCTTCCCAGTAGCTGGTACTACAGGTGCACGCCAAGATGCCAGCTAATTTTATTTTTGTATTTTTAATAGAGACAAGGGTTTCACCATGTTGGCTAGGTTGGTCTCAAGCTCCAGACCTCAGGTGATCCACCTGCCTCAGCCTCTCAAAGTGCTGGGATTGCAGGTATGAGCCACTGTGCCCAGCCAGGATTCTATCTTTATTTCTCACAATTTGAGTCTTCAGAAAACAGACTCTAAGAAGGGAGTGGACTAAGGGCTGGATCCAATGACAGGAGATGTTACAGAACTTCACTCACTACTTGTAGTGGAAATGAGAGGAGCCCAAAATAACAAAGCCACATGGTGGCACTCAAGCCTCAGCGGCAAGATAGGCACAATTACCATAACGGGCAACAAGGGCAGATGGCCTGACTCACAGAGATCAGTGGAAATGGCAAACAAACCATAAGGTTCTTCTGGGAAAGAGAAATAGGCAGCCAACAAGAATAATCCTTTATTTGCATAACCAAAGGCCATGTAGCCAGCTCATACCTGTGGGAGGGAGGAAGTAGAACAAAGGGTAAAAGTTGAAGATATTGAGTATGATTTCAGGATCAACTGTAGCAACAAGGACTGTAGTTTATCCTACTAACCCTCCTCTTCTAGATTTTTCCAGAGATTGTAACCATCCAGAATTCCGGAGAAATCACACTTGTACAGAGTGAAGTTAATGTGACAAGCAAGTGGACTTCATCAGCACAAGGAGCAAACTGCATGAGGCCCTGTTGGTGCTCCCTACCTACATTCCTTTACTCCACTGATGCCCACATTTGTCCCCTTTCTTTGGTAATTGTTCTTAGACAACAGAAGCTGCCTCCCCAACCCCCATGGTGCAGGGCCCTCTCTGAGGCTTTAGGCCCTCCAAGACCCCCACTGGTGCCAACCGGCAGCTAATGCCAAAATACAAAATGTTGAACTCCTTTCCTGAAGGCATGATCAACTTTTTGGTGCAATTAATACTCTAGAACTTCCTGTGGAATTATCCTGAAACTAGACTTCAACTGAGACCCCATTCTTGCTTAACTTTTTTCCTTCCTCCTGTCTATGGTCCAGAATCAAAATAGTCTGGGCCTTTTTTTTTTTTTCCCTGCCTTATAGAGATGGAGTCTTCCCATGTTGCCCAGGCTGGTCTCAAACTCCTGGGCTCAAGTGATCCTCCCACCTCAGCCTCCCAAACTGCTGCAATTACAGGCATGAACTACCACACCCAGCTTTGGCTTTCTTTAATAACTGCTGGACCATGACTGGGCTGAGCTGTGCCCAGTCCAAGGCTCCAGTTCAAGGGAGCATTGAAGGAGGAAGGTTGACCTTTCAAGTCATCTAAATTAGTGTTTTTCAACTGAACCTCATGACACATTAGTGAGCCATGAAATCAATTCAGAGAGCTACCACCCCCATTTCTTAAACAAAATACAACAAATTACAACAGAATAGAAACTGTCCATATATATCACATGGAGAAAAGCGTTTTTTCTATTGAAACTTATTTCAATTACATATATACATGTTGATGTGTATGTATGTGACTCAGAATATACTGAGTAATGATGTAAAATGTATATTTGACATTAGGTTGTCATCAATAAACTTTAAAGACATGAATCTAAACAGAAAAGAAATGGTGACAAAGGTACTAAGAACATGCAGTGGGGAAAGAACAGCCTTTTCAGTAGATAATAAAGAAACTGGAGAACTACAGGCAGAAGAATGAAGCTAGACCCTATCATGCACCATTGGTCTGGGCAAAGAGCTTTTGTGCAAGACCTAGAAAACACGAGCAACCAAAGCAAAAATGGAGAAATGGGATGATATTAAGCTAAAAAGCTTCTGCACAGCAAAGGAAACAATCAGTAAAGTGAAGAGACAACCCACAGAATGGGAGAAAATATTTGCAAACTATCCATCTGACAAGGGATTAATAACCAGAATATATAAGGAATTCAAACAACTCTATAGCATAAAAACAAATAACCAATTTAAACATCTACCAAAGATCTGAACAGACATTTCTCAAAAGAAGGTATGCAAAATGGCCAACGGTATATCAAAAACCTGCTCAACGTAAGTAACTATCAGAGAAATACAAATCAAAACCACAATGAGGGCCGGGCGCGGTGGCTCAAGCCTGTAATCCCAGCACTTTGGGAGGCCGAGGCGGGTGGATCACAAGGTCAAGAGATTGAGACCATCCTGGTCAACATGGTGAAACCCCGTCTCTACTAAAACTACAAAAAAATTAGCTGGGCATGGTGGCGCGTGTCTGTAGTCCCAGCTACTCAGGAGGCTGAGGCAGGAGAATTGCCTGAACTCAGGAGGCAGAGGTTGCGGTGAGCCGAGATCACGCCATTGCACTCCAGCCTGGGTAACAAGAGCGAAACTCCGTCTCAAAAAAAAAAAAAAAAAAACCACAATGAAATGTCATCTCACACCAGTTAAAAGGCTTGTATCAAAAGTACAGGCAATAACAGTTGTGGCAAGGATGTGGAGAAAGAGGAACCCTCATACACAGTTGATGAGAATGTAAATTAGTACAGCCACTATGGAGGAGAGTAGGATGGTTCCTCAAAAAAGTAAAAGTAGAACTACCATGTGATTCAGTTGTCCCACTGCTGGGTATGTAGCCAAAAGAAAGGCAATCAGCGTATTGAAGAGACATCTGTACTCCTATTGTTATTGCAGCACTATTTACAATAGCCAACCTGTGTTCATCAATGGATGGACATTTTTATTCCATTGTGTGTATAGATCACATTTTTATTTATCTATTCATCCATTGATCAACATGTGTCCATCAATGAATGAATGGATAAATAAAAATGTGATCTATATCCACAATGGAATATTGTTCAGCCACAAAAAAGAATGAAATCCAGTCATTTGCAGCAACATGGATATAACTGGAGGTCATTATGTTAAGCGAAATAAGCCAAGCACAAAAAGACAAATATCACGTTTGTATGCAAGAGCTAAAAAAAGTGATCTCGGTCAGGTATGGTGGCTCACACCTGTAATCCCAGCACTTTGGGAGGATGACATGGGCAGATCATGAGATCAGGAGATCAAGATCATCCTGGCTAACATGGTGAGACCCCATCTTTACTAAAATACAAATAATTAGCCAGGCATGGTGGTGTGTGCCTGTAGTCCCAGCTACTTAGGAGGCTGAGGCAGTGGAATCACTTGAACCTGGGAGGCAGGGGTTGCAGCGAGCCAAGATCATGCCACTGCATTCTAGCCTGGTGACAGAGCAAGACTCCATCTAAAAAAAAAAAAAAAAAAAAAAAAAAAA
>NW_022436985.1:11373597-11382946 GCF_009761245.1 Sapajus apella | reverse complement strand
AAAAAAAAAACACCAAAAAAAAAAAAAAAAAAAAAAAAAAAAAAAAGTGAATCTCATGAACATAGAGTGTAGATTGGTGTTTACCAGAGGCCAGGAAGGGGCCAGGGAATGAAAGCGAAACAAAGAATATAAAGGTAGTTACGACTGCTGAACTGTCCTCTTAAAAATGGCAAAGATGGTAAATTTTATATGTGTATTTTACCTTAATAAAAAATATAAACTTTTTTTAAAAAGAAAAGAAAATATGTGATGCCATCAGAGCACCCACAGGCCATGACTAGAGCTCAAATATTTAATAATGCAGCCCCATTAGCTCCCGTAAACCAGCAAAGGCTAGCTCCTCATTAGTCACTTTTGTTTTGGCTGTTACTTTAGCTATAGAGACTCGATGCTCACTGAATTAATCCTCTCAAACCCAATTTCTGGAGTGCAGTTCTGATAATTATTGGCTTACTTAGTTAATAGTATTCATTTGGCTGTAATCTTACTGAGCTGAACCAAATTCAACTAATATTAGAAACAAAACCTTCCAGGGCTAACAATAGCCAGTGCAACATTATCTAAGAATTGTTATGCATATTAAATCATACCACAGTCAATACCTATCTGCAAACTTATTGATTCGATTTATACCAAATATTTCTCCAAAAAGAGGTAATCATATTTTGTTAAAAATTCCTAAACAGAAGCTGAAATCAATTTCTTTTTCTTTACCTTTCAAGATAAAATAACCTCATAGAAAACTTTGAGGAAAGTTCTATTCAAGCTGGGAACTTGCAGAGTTCATAACCCTTCTTCCCTGGAATTTGTATTTCTGGCAACCTCAGTCACTTTGAGCAAAACTAGATACTGAATGTATGTGTAAAGGCCTTTGAGTAACTCCTGAGTGGCCAAAATGAAAGTCACAATGGCTGAGCACTAAAATCCTTTTAGTTTTATTACAATAATTTTTAGTCACTTTATGTTTTTATTGATTTTCCAATAGTAGCACATTTGAGGCAGAAAATTACTAAAAGAAGTTACAATTAGAAGCAAGCATAATGATAGCATAGAAATTGTAGCTAACAACCCAGTGAGTTAAGAGATAGAAAAACTATCGAAACTTTGACAAGAAAGCAAATACGTGGCAATCGATGGTCAGTTAGTATAAGCACTAAGGTAGCCTTTTTTGATGTATTTTTAATTGTTTTCTAAATTTTCATATTCTAATAGTTTTATTGCTGATACGTAGAAATAAAATTTACTTTTATATGCTGACTTTGTATCCAACAACCTAGCTAAATGTATATAATTCCAGAATTTAGTTGTGGGGTCTCTTGGATTTCATATGTATCCAATCATTGCACCTGTGATATAGAGATATAATATTGACTGTTGTATAGTTAACGTATCAAGATGTATGAAGACAGTAAAATGATTACTTTATGTCTTCTTTCCCAATACCTATACCATATTTTTCTTGCCTTATTTCTCTAGTGGGGAACTAATATAAAAAAATAAATAGAAGTGATAATAAAAGGCATCTTCTTATCTCTTTGCTTACATCAGAGAAAAAGTTTTCAATATTTCACCATTAAAAATGATGTTTGCCACTGATGTTTTATGGATACTCTTCATTGAATTAAGGAAGCTCCCTTCTCTTCAGTTTGCCAAGAGGTGTTTTTAAATCATGACGGGATATTATAATTTCTTTAAAATACTATTACTTATATTATTTTTAATACTTAGTATTTTCTTGGCTGTAATCTTACTTATTGAGCTTTTTTTCTTCTTCTTAGATAACAAAATGATTTTTCTCTTTTATTCTGTTATTTGTGCAGAATTACATAAGTTGATATTTCAAATGCTAAGCCCATTTTGCATTCAAGGAAACCCACATCATGTTGTGATACACTATCTTTTATAGGCTGCTACATTCTATTTGCTAATAACTTAAGATTTTATGCATCTTTGTCTATGAGAAAGATTAGCCTGTAATTTTCCTTTACTATTATGTATTTGTCAATTTTATATCAAGTGTGAATGATGAGGTTCTAGAAGAAATTGAATTCTTAGCTGCTAAAAGTAACTACTTTGAAAAGTTATTATAGTATCTTCTTACACTGATCATAGGCATAACCTATAATCTCACAGTTCTACTCCTGATGATATACCAAAGAGAAATAAATATATACATGTACTAGAAGCCATGTTCAAATAAGCTCATAGCAACATTATTTGTAGAGCACAAAACTGGGGGAAAAACATAATTAGCCCTCAAAAGTAGAATGCATAAATAAACTGTACTATGCTCACTCAATGGAATATTCTATAATAGTAAAAAAGGAAGAAATTGCTACTATACGTACCTTCATGAATTAATCTCACAAACATGTTGACCAAAGGTGAAATAAAAATAAAAGTATATGCTGAAAAATGCCAATTATATAAAGTTCAGAAATAATCAAAACAGATCTATAATGCTAGAAATTCAGGATGCTAGTTACCTTCAAGAGGGAATTAGTCACTGGTAGAGGGCATAATGGTGGGGGAGGGATTCTAAATTACTAGTAATATTCTAATTCTCAATCTGGGTGGCAATTTCACTTAGTGAAAATTTATAGAGCCACGTGCTTACATTTAATATGCCTTTATGTATGTTATTCTTTAATAAATATGTTTATAAAAGAGATCATTGGGTAAAAGTAATTAAAAATGTGATCATGCATTTTATTTTTATGATGATTATATTACAAAGCATAAAATTGGAGGTTGTGTTAGTTCAGGTCTTGCAAGAAGCATCTGACAAATGATTAAACATGCAAGGGCCTGGTGCAGTGGCTCATGACTATAATCCCAGCACTTAGGGAGGCCAAGGCAGTGGATCATCTGAGGTCAGGAGTTCCAGACCATTCTGGACAACATGGTGAAACCTCGCCTTTGCTAAAAATATAAAAATTAGCTGGGTGTGGTGGCGGGTGTCTGTAATCCCAGCTACTAGGGAGGCTGAGTCAGGAGAATCACTTGAACCCAGGAGGCAGAGGTTGCAGTGAGCTGAGATCTCATCATTGCACTCCAGCCTGGGCAACAAAGAGTGAAACTTTATCTCAAAACCTAACACCATAAAAACCCCAGAAGAAAATCTAGGTAATACCATTCAGGACATAGGCATGGGCAAGGACTTGATGACTAAAACACCAAAAGCAATGGCAACAAAAGCCAAAATAGACAAATGGGATCTAATTAAACAAAAGAGCTTCTGCACAACAAAAGAAACTATCATCAGAGTGAACCAGCAACCAACAGACTGGGAAAAAATTTTTGCAACCTACCCATCTAACAAAGGCCTAATATCCAGAATCTACAAAGAACTTAAACAAATTTATGAGAAAAACAACCCCATTAAAAAGTGGGCAAGGGATATGAACAGGCGCTTCTTAAAAGAAGACATTTATGCAGCCAACAAACATATGATAAAAAGCTCATCATTGCTGGTCATTAGAGAAATGCAAATAAAAACCACATTGAGATACCATCTCATGCCAGTTAGAATGGCGATCATTAAAAAATCTGGAGACAAAAGATGCTGGAGAAGATGTAAAGAAATAGGAACACTTTTACACTGTTGGTGGGAATGTAAATTAGTTCAACCATTGTAGAAGACAGTATGGTGATTCCTCAAGGATCTAGAAATAGAAATTCCATTTGACTCAGCAATCCCATTACTGGGTATATACCCAAAGGATTATAAATCGTTTATTAGAAAGACACATGCACATGTATGTTTGTTGCGGCACTGTTCACAATAGCAAAGACTTGGAACCAACCCAAATTGCCATCAATGATAGATTGGATAAAGAAAATGTGGCACATATACATCATGGAATACTATGCAGCCATAAAGAAGGATGAGTTCATATCCTTTGCAGGGACATGAATAAAGCTGGAAACCATCATTCTCAGCAAACTGACACAAGAACAAAAAACCAAACACTGCAGCTTCTCACCCATAAGTGGGTGTTGAACAATGAGAACACATGGACACGGGGAGGGGAACATTACACACTGGGGTCTGTTGGGGGGTGGGGGGCTAGGGGAGTGATAGAAGGGGGGGGGGGGTTAGGGGAGGGATAGCATTAGGAGAAACACCTAATGTAAATGATGGGGTGATGGATGCAGCAAACCACCATGGCATGTATATACCTATGTAACATACCTGCACATTCTGCACATGTACCCCAGAACTTAAAGTATAATTTTTAAAAAATGCAAGGATTTTTTTGTGAAATGCCTGTGTGAAAGAAATTGAGGGGGTCAGTAAGGCTGAGGGAACCATTAGACCACCATACAAGTCTGACTTGAGCAAAGGAGGAAAGGAGGGAGGGGTGGAAACATCCCACATTATGGTGCAGTCTAAAGAAGTTTCAGTGAGGTCACTGGGGAACCTCATGATTCCCAGGAATTAGCCTACTTTAGTATACCAACTATATCAGTCACTAGCAAAGGCAGCAAAGGATTTCAAGCACAGCAAGCTGGCCCTTTGGTCAATCATGCTGACTGTGGTTCAAGGTCTGCAATGTGCATTCTTATGGTGGCCAAGAGGTTTCAGCATGGCATTTTCTTTTTCCTGTTAAAATAGATTTTTATTTTTATTTTTTAAATTTTCATTTGCCTTTATGCTTTATCTATGACTTTAACGTTTTTTGATGTACAGATCTACATGTTTTGAAATATGCATATAGTCATATAGCTGCAAACACAATTAAGATATTTATCAGTTTGCTCACCCTAAAAAGCTTCCTCATGATGAACCTTTAAAGTCAGCCTCTCACCCCATCTCCAGCCTCTGGCAAACATTAACCTCTTTTCTATTCCTGTAATTTTCCCTTTTCTAAAATATAAATTAAATCATATATTATGTAGTCTGTTCAGTATTAATGCATTAGATATTCATTCATATTCCCATGTGCTTCAATAGTTCATTCCTTTTTATTGCTGAGTAGTCTTCCACTTTACAGATATACCACAATTTTTTGTCATTCATCAGATAAGAACATTTGGGTTGTTTCCAATTTGGGGCAATTGTGAAAAAACCACTACAAATATTTCCTTTGTATATGTTCTTGTGTAGACAGACGTTTTCCTTTCTCTTGAATAAATACCTAAAAGTAGAATTGCTGAGTCATATTGTAAGTGTATGTTTAATCTTAAAGAAACTGTCAAACAGTTTTTGAAAGTGTCTGTACTATTCTTGATTCCTACCAGCAATGTGTGAGAGTTCTAGTTGTTACATATTCTTATAATCACTTGGTATTGTCAGGTTTCAATGTTTCTTGTTTTTTTGTTTTAGCCAATCCAATAGGTGTCTAGTACTAACTCATTTCTTCTTTGGCAAAGTATCTGTCCACACATTTGTAAATATTATATATTTTAATCCAAGAAAAAAATCAGCCTTCTGGCCTCAAAATTCTGTTCTAACACTCCCTGAGTTTCAGGTGATTATTTTTATATGAGAAGAAATAAAAACATGTTTAAAGAAATCCCCTCATCTCTCCTGAAAATATAAATCTGCGCAGGAATACAAATTTTTCTTCTAGTGTAGTTTTGCAAAAATAAATATTTCAAGATATTTAGCCAACAAAACAGCACAGGCACTAAACAATCAGAGTGACACAAGACATAGACTAAATGTGTCCACAGGATATATTAGCTGAATATTTGCCCTGGCTGACAAAACATTTCCAAATTTTCAAAAATGGGCATGTTCTTTGAACTACAAATTCCATATTTAATAATGTTTTATTAAGAACTAATTAAGGAACATAGACCATATATACTTATATACATATACATACCAACACACACAAGTACATTCAGCATTGTTTGTGATATAAGAATGCTGTTCCATTTGTCTATATCTCTGTTTTAGTACCAGTACCATCCTGTTTTGATTACTGTAGCTTTGCAGTATAGTTTGAAATCAGGTAGCAAGATGCCTCTTGTTTGTTCTTTTTGCTTAGGATTGTCTTGGCTATGCTGCCTCTCTTTTGGTTCCATATGAAGTTTCAGGTGTTTTTTTCACTTCTGTGAAGATGGTCATTAGCAGCTTGATGGGGATATGTTGAATCTATAAATTACCTTGGGCAGTATGGCCATTTTCATGATATTGATTCTTCCTAACCATGAGCATGGAATGTTTCTTCTTGTGTGCCTTCTCTTACTTCCTTGAGCAGTGGTTTGTAGTTCTCCTTGAAGATGTCCTTTTCAACCTTTGTTAGTTGTATTCCTAGGTATTTTATTCTCTTTGTAGCAATTGTGAATGGAAGTTCACTCATGATTTGGCTCTCTGTTAGTCTGTTCTTGTTGTATAGATATGCTTGTGATTTCTGCACATTGACTTTGTAACCTGAGACTTTGCTGAAGTTGCTTATCAGTTTAAGGAGATTTTGGGTTGAGATGATAGAGTCTTCTAAATATACAATCATATTGTCTGCAAATAGAGACAATTTGACTTCCTCTTTTCCTAATTAAATACACTTTTTTTTTTCTTGCCTAATTGCTCTGGCTAGAACTTCCAATACTATATTGAATAGGAGTGGTGAGAGAGGGCATCCTTGCCTAGTGCCAGATTTCAAAGGGAATGCTTCCAGTTTTTGCCCATTCAGTATGATATTGGCTGAAGGTTTATCATAAATAGCTTTTATTATTTTGAGACACGTTTTATTGATATCTATTTATTGAGAGTTTTTAGAATAAAGCGCTGTTGAATTTTGTTGAAGGCCTTCTCTGCATCTATTGAGATAATTATGTGGTTTTTGTCTTTGGTTCTGTTTATGCGGTGGATTATGTTTTTAGACTTATGTATGTTGACCCAGCCTTGTATCCCTGGAATGAAGCCTACTTGATCATGATGAATAAGCTTTTTGATGTACTGCTGCAATCGGTTTGCAAGTATTTTATTGAAGATTTTTGCATCAATGTTCATCATGGATATTGGCCTGAAGTTTTCTTTTTTTGTTGAGTCTCTGCTGGGTTTTGGTATTAAGACCAATGGAACAGAACAGAGGCCTTGGAGGTAATGCCACACATCTACAACCACCTGATCTTTGACAAACCTGACAAAAACAAGCAATGGGGAAAGGATTCCCTGTTAATAAATGGTGTTGGGAAAACTGACCAGTCATGTGCAGAAAGCAGAAACTGGACCCCTTCCTGACACCTTACACTAAAATTAACTCCAGATAGATTAAAGACTTAAACATAACACCTAACACCATAAAAACCCTAGAAGAAAATCTAGGCAAAATTATTCAGGACATAGGCATAGGCAAGGACTTCATGACTAAAATACCAAAAGCATTGGCAGCAAAAGCCAAAATAGACAAATAGAACCTAATTAAACTCCAGAGCTTCTGTACAGCAAAAGAAACGATCATTAGAGTGAACCAACAACCAACAGAATGGGAAAAACTTTTTGCAATCTACCCATCTGACAAAGTGCTAATATCCAGAATCTACAATGAACTAAAACAGATTTATAAAAAAAAAAAAAACAAACCCACCCAAAAGTGGGCAAAGGATATGAACAGACACTTTTCAAAAGAAGACATTTATGAGGACAACAAATATATGAAAGAATGCTCATCATCACTGATTATTAGAGAAATGCAAATCAAAACCACATTGAGATACCACCTCACACCAGTTAGAATGACGATCATTAAAAAATCTGGAAACAACAGATGCTGGAGAGGATGTGGAGAAATAGGAACACTTTTACACTGTTGGTGGGAGTGTAAACTAGTTCAAGCATTGTGGAAGACAGGGTGGCGATTCCGCAAGGACCTAGAAACAGAAATTCCATTTCACCCAGCAATCCCATTACTGGGTATATAACCAAAAGATTATAAATCATTCTATTATAAAGACACATGCACACGTATGTTCATAGAGGCACTATTTACAATAGCAAAGACCTGGAACCAACCCAAAAGCCCTTTGATGATAGACTTGACAAGGAAAATGTGGCACATATATACCATGGAATACTATGCAGCCATAAAAAAACGATGAGTTTGTGTCCTTTGTAGGGACATGGATGAATCTGGAAACCACCATTCTCAGCCAACTGACATAAGAACAGAAAATCAAACACCACATGTTCTCATTCGTAGGCGGGTGTTAAACAATGAGAACACATGGACACAGGGAGGGGAGCATCACACACTGTGGGGGGCACAAGGGAAGGACAGTGGAGGGGTGGGGAGGTCAGGGAGGGATAACATGGGGAGAAATGCCAGATGTAGGTGACAGGGGGATGGAGGAAGCAAACCACACTGCCATGTTTGTGTACCTATGCAACAATCCTGCATGATCTGCACATGTACCCCAGAACCTAAAGTACAATTTAAAAAAAGAAAAAGAAAATAAAATAAAAGTACTATAAAATAAATAAATAAGAATGCTGAATGTGGCCAGGTGCAGTGGCTCATGCCTATAATCTCAGCACTTTGGGAGAATGAGGCAGGAATATCTTTTGAACCTAGAGGTTGAAGGTCAGCCTAGGCAACATAGTAAGACCTTGTCTCTACAAAAAATAAAAAAAATCGCCAGGCATGGTGGCACATGCCTGTAGTCTCAGCTACTTAGGAGGCTGAGGTGGGAGGATTGCTTGAGCCCAGAAGCTTGAGGCTGTAGTGTGCTGATCATACCACTGCACTCAAGCCTGAGTAACAGAGCAAGATCCTGTCTCAGAAAAAGAATGTAACTGCCCGATAATATGAAGGTATTGAAATAAAATATAATTGTCCACACAATCACATATAATGTCATTTAAAATGATATCTCAGGTATGGGTCCACTGATACTTAAAAAAATATTCATGATAAATCATTAAGAGAAAAAGGCAGATCAGCAGGGTGCAGTGGCTCACGCCTGTAATCCCAGCACTTTGGGAGGCTGAGACACATGGATCATGAGGTCAAGAGATCAAGACTATCCTTCCCAACATGGTGAAACCCCATCACTACTAAAAATATAAAAATTAGCTGGGCATGGTGGTGCGCACCTATAGTCCCAGCTAATCAGGAGGCTGAGGTGGGAGAATCGCTTAAACCCTGGAGGTGGAGGTTGCAGCAAGCCAAGATCTCCCACCACCGCACTCTAGCCTGGTGACAGAGTGAGACTCTGTCTCAGAAAGGAAGAAGGGAAGGAAAGGGAAGGGAAAAGGGAAAAGGGAAGAGAAGGGAAAAGGGAAGGGAAGGGAGAAAAAGAAGAAAGAAAAGAAAAAAAGAAAAGAAAAAAAGAAAGAAAGAAAGAAAGAAAAAGAAAGAAAGAAAGAAAGAAAGAAAGAAAGAAAGAAAGAAAGAAA